>NW_022162184.1:0-7404 GCF_008728515.1 Papio anubis | reverse complement strand
TCCATCCATCCATCCATCCATCCATCCATCCATCCATCCATCCATCCATCCATCCGTCACGTCTTACACCAGGATACCAGCATTTACAATCAGTCTTCCAGCAAGTCCTAGACCCAAAACGGATGAACTCAGACCAACTGCAGGCACCTCAGAGCCCTTCCCGCCTGATGGGGGAGCATCGGAGAGGACTTTCTGACCTCCCTTCCTGTGGCTGAGTGTGTGCAGTTTATTGATAAGCTGGATGCAGGCTCACTGGGAGAGCCAAGGGTGCTGGTCCCAGCCTTGGAGCCCATGGGCCCTTCCAGGGTTGCTCTGCCTCCTTGGCCCACTGGCAGGGGCTGCCCTCCCCTGCCTCTTCCCCTGAGTGGCCATGCCAGGGCAGCCATGATGCCATGATGGACCCAGACCAGCTACTGCTTGGGGGAGCCCATGGTTATCCTCAGACACCTGGAAGACCCTGTCCTCCTGCCTGACCCCCCTGGTCCCTCACGCTGGATGCCAGCGCTTGGAACAGCAGCCTGAGGGCCTCCAGGGCCCCAGCAACCACCTCCTTCTGTTTGGGATGTGGCCTGAGCCTGCCCCACGCCTTGCTCTTCCTCTCTGCTGAGGTGAGGTTGGGTTGGAAATTCTAATTCTGGCTTATCACGGATCCATGCTCGTTCCCACCTTTCCTTAGTGCAACTTCGAGCTTTCCTGAGGGTCCTTCTCACATTCCCCACCTGTCCTGCAGCATCTCAGCACCTCTCCCCAGACAGGAGCCCCTCCCTAGACGTCCTCAACATGGGTCTCTGAGGCCTGGGGAACCCAAGGACAGCCACATCTGAAGGTGTGAGTGACAGCTTTGCTGGGTATAAAATTCTAGGCTCAATGTTATTTTTTTTCAGCATTTTAAAAATAGCATCCCTTGTCTTTTTGTAAATAGTAGCCCTTGTCTTTTTGTAACCAGAGTGACAGAGAAGTCCAAGTCAATCCACTCTTTCTCTCCCTCTGTCCCTTTAATAAGGGACCACTGTGTCCCTTGGTGGTGCATGCACCTCTCTGGTGCAGCCCTGGTGGATCCCACATCCCTGTTTGAAGGCCTGGGTTGGACACTGGCTCGGTTGATCACAAGCTTAGGGCGGCTCTTCCTCTTCCCTGTCTGCCATGGTGCCTGCTGGCCTCCAGCCCTGCCTGGGGTCCTGAGGCACCCATCTTCTTGGGGTTGCAGACCCCACTGCCCAGTGGCTCATGTCTAGGTGGGTCTGGGGGCCTCTGTGTCTCCAGGGCCAGTGGTGGATGTGAGTTAAATCTGGAGGTGCCAGCTCTTCAGCCTTTTGGGAGTTTTGTCCCGGGAGGAATTTTGCCTCCCTGATGTGGGATGCCTCCAGGCCCGGCCAGGCCCACCCACCTCCCACTCAGCAGCTGCTGGATCCCAGGCCCCCAGCCAGGCCGGCTCCCACTCCTGAGCCCTTTAACTCTGAGTGATCAGATTTCCGGGATGTGTTGTGATGTGTGTGTCCTGCTTGGACAGTGGGAGCTGAGCCGTGTCCACGCATGGCTCCATTAACTGCCCATGGCTGCTTGGACACCCACAGGCCATAGGCCTGCAGTTCTTCTGTGTCTCTCCCAGTTTCTTATTTATCTCATCTGGTCGGGGCAAAAGCACAAACTGTGGTTGTCCAACTGTTGCACCCCTGTCCAGCCCGGGCCACTGGGCTGCTCGGTGGGGGTCATGCCTGCCCAGCCCCCTGTTCTCACACTTTTGGCTGCAGGGACAGTGGTGTTGGAGGCCAGCCCGAGGGGGCCCTTCATGGGCTCACTGAGGCTGGCTAAAGGGGCTGGGCCATCAAGACGAGCAGTGGTGGGCTGGGTGGGCCACACCAGGGCAGAGCTCCTTGTCGGTCACACCTGGGACCCCAGGGTCCATGGACTGGATGTCTGAGCCTGGGGTCAGAGTCCCAGCTGCCGTCCTGTCTCTGCTCTCATCAATACAGGCTTGTAACCCTCTTTTCAGTGCAGGGGTGGGTTCAGGGAGGTCACTCTGCACCCCGATCCCCGAGAGCCCTGGCTGAGGTCACTCTGCACCCCTGATCCCTGATAGCCCTGGCTGAGGTCACTCTGCACCCCGATCCCTGAGAGCCCTGGCTGGTGGTTGCACTCATTTGGGATGGGGAGGCGTCTCTGGGAGGGGGAGCTCTATGTGTGAATGGAGCCCTGGGGAGGCCACCTGTCAGAGTGGGTGTCCCCTGCTCTCAGACCCCAGGACCGGCCCTGACTCCCCCCAGCACCGCTTGGATAAATGTTTAAGAAATAGGGCTGGGCGTGGTGACTCACGCCTGTAATCCCAGTACTTTAGGAGGCTGAGGTGGGTGGTTCACCTGAGGCCCCATGTCCGAGACCAGCCTGGCCGAAATGGTGAAACCCCATCTCTACTAAAATTACAAAAATTAGCTGGATGTGGTGGCGGGCACCTGTACTCCCAGCTACTTGGGAGGCTAAGGCAGGAGAATTGCTTGAACCCGGGAGGTGGAGGTCACAGTGAGTGGAGATGGTGCTACTGCACCCCAGCCTAGGTGACACAGTGAGACTCTGTCTCAAAAAAAAAAAAAAAAAAAAAAAAGAAAAGAAAAATAGAAATAGGATCGGTGTCTTTGGTGATTGTTGGAGGTGGTGGAGCACCATTGCTGGGTCCATCCCTGCTGACCCTGCCGAGGCTTCCTGGGACACCCCCATCTCTCTCGGGGTGCTTTGTGCAAGATGGGATCAGAAGACCAAGACCCCAGGGTTGGCTCCCTAAGACCAGTCTAAACTGCCAGCGCAGGGCTGAGGGCACGGCCAGAGCTGGGGCGCTCGCCCACCCACCACCCACCTGCATGGGGAGGGGCCTCGGGGGTGACTGAGCATGAGAGGAGCCGTGTGGAGATGGCCGTGATGGTCTCTGGTCCCGCCTCTGGGGCAGGTGGTGCTGACACAGCAGGGTTTGGGCAGCGGGAGTCAGGGGCTCCCAGGGCAGCCTGGAGAGGCTGAGCACGGGGTTGGACCTCATCAAGCACTTTTGGGAAACATTTTTGGGGGCCGGGGCTGGTGGAAAAGAGTTGGGGGCCTTGTGGGAGGGCAAGACAGGCCTGCTGGGGCTGGGTGGGGCTGGGGAGGGATGAGAAGGAAGAAGTGTTTCTAGAAGGATCTCCCGGAGGCTGAGAGAAGGAGGGAGTGGGGAGGGTGGTGGAAACTGGGAGGGCAGGGGGAGGTGAGGCATGGGGGCCAGAGACCCCGGAAGGCCCCCCCGAGTGGACAGAGTGTCCGGAGACCCTCCCAGAAGGTGGAGGATACAGTGGAACCTGGTGGGCTTCAGAGGGGCTGGGAGCTGGGGAGTAGGGTCCCCCTCGGACACTCGAGAAAGACCCCCCCATGCTGAGCTGTAGCCATTTATTCCCGTCCAGAGGTGCGGGCCCTGGAGCACCCAAGACCACTCCTGTCCCCGGGTCACTGTGGCTCCTGGCCAGCCCTCAGGAGCTGACGGGCGGGACCCCTCCCCGTACCCCACGCTGGGTGCTGACCAGCCACTGTGTGCGTCATTAGATAGGACTGAATTAAAACCCCATAAATCTCATAAATAAATAAGGTGGCCGGGCCAGCCCTGTGTGCAAACACGCAGCATTGGTGTGGCCACGCCCGTTTTTGGGGGAGGCCAGGACCCCCCTCCCCTCCTTGCCCTTGTCCCTGGTCCCTTGCTCTCCTCTCCCCTCCGGAATTCCAGCACTTTCCCTCCAAACCAGGCACTGACATTTCTGCGCTCCCAGTGTCCTTTCAAGGTTGAAGGGGGTGGCGTCCCACAGGGTGGGGGCCTGGCCTTGCCTGGGTCTGGGGGCTCAGGACTCTGGGGGCTGTGGCAGCTCTTCTTGGGCCCAGAGTGGGGTCTGTGCCAACCTGGATAGTGGCTCATAGAGGGCAGGGCTGTCGGGGACAGAACTTGGGCTGTGGAGAGGGCCACGTCCTTCAGGACCTCAAGAGGAGGTGAGCTCGGGGCACCTCCTGGGTCCATCACAGAGCATGAGGCTGTGGTGGGGCAGCCCGGGCTGAGGCTGTGTGGTGGGGCAGCCGGGGTTGAGGCTGCGCTGTGCTCAGGGCCGATTTAAGCTCCGAGTCCCTGTTTTGGATTCAGTCATCTTTGGAGGGGCCTCCTTTCCAGTTTGCAGGGGGCCCCACGAGTTCTGCTCTTCAGGGGCTGTTGGAATGGTAGGTGCCCGCCCAGAGCCTGGCTCGGCTGTGATTGAATTTGCTGTGTGGCAGCCGTGTGGGTTACAGGAAGGGAGAGGCTGAGGACCCCAACTCGAGGAAATTGTGATCTACAGCATCTAGGCCAGATTTTGTCAGTGTGTGAAGAGGGGCTGGGGTCTCCGAGGCGCCGACTGCAAACCCTTGCCACAGGGACGCTTCCGTGTCCAGATGGAACCCAGGGCCTGTTTCCAGCAGCCTGGGGCTGCAGCCTGGGCATGGCTGGGGGCAGAGAATCAGGGAGCCCTGGGAGATAGAGGGCTTGCCCAGGCTGGGGTACAGTGCTGGATCACAGCCCCCTGAAGCCTCCGCCTGCTGGGCTCAAGTGATCCTCCCGCCTCAGCCTCCCAAATCGCTGGGATTACAGGCACGAGCCACTTGCACCTGGCCTTGCTGCATTTTTCAATAAGGCTCTTCTCAGCAGAAACCACATTTCCAGGGCAACAGGCTCCTGCAATCTCACGGCCACTCCCAGCCCCGAGACAGACCCTGTGCCCTGCGTGTGCTGAGAATGTGTGACCCTTGCCTGACCCTGCATAGCCCACGTCTTGCAGGACCCCAGATCCAGGGGACCCACGCTCTGCCCCTCCCATCCCTGCAGGACCCCAGGTCCAGGGTCCCACGCTCTGCCACTCCCATCCCTGCCCCGGCCCCTCAGAGCTCCCCCATCACTGTGGTGCTTGCTGCCCTTGGAAAAGTGGGGAGGGTGCAGACGGCAGGGGCCACGTTCTCCTGGGAGGCCTCTCCTGGCTTCCGCTGGTCTGACTGGAGGCAGGGGCTGTTCAGACCTGGACCCTACTGGGGGCACTGACACTACAATTTGACCCTGACCCTTTCTTGACCCTTCTGTGGCTCCCGGCATTCTTGGAGGGGCCCAGGCAGTGTCTGGATTCCTCACAGACCAGGCTGACCAGAGCCTTCCACTAGGCACACCTGCAAACCCTTAACCTCAATGTAGCCCTGGGCCCTGCTGGCCTCTCGCTGCTCACCCTCACTCCTGCTCCTGCCCAGGCGTCTGGGGACAGAGCGTGTCCTTGAGGGTGTGGAGGCCAGTGAGGGCTGCACTGTCCCCTCACTGTGGGCTTTGGACATGGGAGGGGCCCGGGAGACTTGGAGGTGGGTGGCCTGCAGGGATGGGCAGACCTGGGGCAGTGGGAGGGTGGTGTGTGGCTGGCCACCTGCCAGGAGTGCTGATTGCGGTATGCAGTAAACTGTGGGTGCCCATTCATGGTGCCCGGATACCTGGCGGGGAGCCCTGGGGGCCTGGGGGCTGCCCATGAGCCAGTGCCCACTTTCCTGCCCCTGGCACAGGCTTGGCATGGGACCCAGTGCTCGCTGCCCACTGCACGCCCCCCTCCTGCCCCAACGATCGGCAGCACTACTGGCCTGCTTGGCCTCACCTCACTGTACAGACGGGCGGTGCCTCAGGGCTGCCTGAAAAATCCTGAGTCAGTGACTCAGTGGAATCTCCAAACTACTGAGGCCAAAGAGGGTGAGGCCCCGGGAGGATGAGCCATGCTGTCAGGAGGGGCCAGCGCACAGAGGATGGCAGTCCCCAGTCCCTGTCACGGAGTCCCCGCCCCTGCCTGTGTTGTCACTGCCTGTTTGAGTCCTGGAGAGCAGGTTACGTCTGTGCCTTGCACCCGCGTCCCCCACTCCCAGGCTGGGTCCTGGTGCACCCCGGGGTTGGAGGGACAAGGAGAAGACGTTCATGTCGCAACCTCCCCTGGGGCCGTCAGGACCGGAGGATCTTAGGCCCGGCTTGAGGACAGCCCCATCCCCACCCTGTCCTCCTGGGCCTTGCCATCATCACTGAGTGGTTGTGGCGCCCCACTCCTGTGTCGGCCCAGAAGTGACCTATGAGTCCCACTCAGTGCGGCACCCCAGCAGCCCAGCATGGAAGGTTGTGGGTCAGGAGCATCCCCTGCTGCCTTGGGAGCCCCCACCCACCCAGGCTGGTGGCGGCTGCTCAGGGGTGACGTGCAGGCAGGACAAGAGCCGAGGCCACGGGGCGGCCCGGGCACCATCTTTAAGAGTTGGTCAGAGCCACCCCAGCTGCCCCAGCCTCGTCTACCTCCCTCATGGCTCAGACAGCAGCCTCGGCTGCAGAGACGTCTGGTCAACCCGAGGGGGGGCCTGAGACGTGGCCTTGGTTGAGTCAATGTTTCCCTCTGTCCCCTGAGGGCCAGGTTTCTCCTCCCTGGGGCATGTTCCCATGCTCCAGTCCAGATGAGCCATGTCTGTTTTCCCAGGGAGACGGGAAAATATCTTTTCATTTTCTGTGAATAAATGTGCTCATTGCTGTCACCTGTGCCAAGCGGCTCCCAGGCCCGAGAACCCTGCCAGGCTGTGGTCCTGGCCTCCCCAGGGAACCTGGAAGTGCCTGCACCTGGGGCTGGGAGAGATCCTGGATTAGCCCCCAAGGGCAGGCACAAAATGCCCGGGTCAGGCACGGGAAGCAGCTGTCCACAGATCCACAGGCTGCATGCCAACTACAGCTGCATGGCTGGGGCCTTCTCACCCACCAGGGCCTCTCCGTCAAGCAGTGCCTGCCTGGCCACCCCTGGACAGCCCCTGGGTTGGTTAGCAGGCTGCAGGCAGGCCAGCAGAGTCTGCCCATGCCATGCAGGGAGCACTCTTGGAGAGTGTGGGGGTCCTGGCACAGAGTCAGACTCAATGAACATTTGCTGAATGACAGAAGGAATGAAGGGTCCACACCCACAGGCAGCTGGACGGGTGTCCGTTGTGGCCCAGCAACATGTGCCCAGCCCTCTCGCTCTGGCCGCCATGAGGCCACCCCTTCTGTGGTGGATGGCGGCCTGGGCTGTGAGCCCTGTGTCAGCCGTGGATCTGTCCTCCCTCTTTCCTTCCTCTCTCTCTTTCTATCTCTCCTCATCCTTTCTCTCCCTCCCTCTTTCTTTCTATTGCTTTCTTTCTCTTTTCCCTTCTATCTCTTTTTGCTTTTTCTCTCCCTTCCACCCTCCCTCTTCCCTCCTTCCTCCCGCTTCCCTCCTTCCTCCCTCTTCCCTTTTTCCTTCCTCTTCCCTCTCTCTCTCCCTCCTTCTTCCTTCCCTCCTGCCCTTCCTTCCTCCCTCCTTTTTCCTTCCTCCCTCCTTTTTCTCTCTTCTTTCCTCTGCCTCCTCTCTCTGT
>NW_022162183.1:0-7430 GCF_008728515.1 Papio anubis | reverse complement strand
TTTCTCAGTAAGCTTCTTTCCAGTTTTTCTCTGCGGATATTTTCTTTTTCACTATAGCCCTCTATGGGTTTCCAAATATCACTTTGAAAATTCCACAAAAACAAGCTTAGCGAACGGCTTCTTGAGGGGAAATCTGTAACTCTGTGAGATGAATTAACAGAACACTAAGCAGTTTCTCAAAAAGCGTCTTTGCAAATTTCATCTGAGGATATTTCTTTTTTCACCATAGAGCCCTATGGGCATCGAAATATCACTTTGCAAATTCCACAAGAACAGGCTTAGCGAAAGGCTTCTTGAGGGAAAGGTGTAACTCTGTGAGATGATTTCTCAGAACAGAAAGAAGTTTCTCAGAAAGCTTCTTTCTCTTTGTGATCGAAGGATATTTACTTAGGTCCCGCAGTCTCCAAGTGGTCCGAAATATCGGTTCTCAGATTCCACAGAAATAAGGCTAGCAGACAGATCCACGAAATACAGATGCAACTCTGTGAGTGGAAGTCACTCATCACAAAACAGTTTCTCAGAAAGCTTCTTTCCAGTTTTTCTCTGCGGATATTTTCTTTCTCACCGTAGCTCTCTATGAGCTTCCAAATATCACTTTGCAAATTCCACAAGAACAGGCTTAGCGAACGGCTTCTTGATGGGAAAGCTGTAACTCTGTGAGATGAATTACCAGAACACTAAGAAGTTTTTCAGAAAGCTTCTTTCCAGATTACATCTGAGGATATTTCCTTTTTCACCGTAGCCCTCTATGGGCATCGAAATATCACTTTGCACATTCCACAACAACAGGGTTAGCGAAAGGCTTCTTGAGGAGAAAGCTGTAACTCTGTGAGATGATTTCACAGAACACAAAGAAGTTTCTCAGAAAGCTTGTTTCTCTTTGTGATCGGAGGATATTTCCTTTTTCCCCATAGTCTTCAAAGGGATCCGAAATATGAGTTCTCAGATTCCACAGAAATAAGGCTATCAAACAGATCCACGAAATAGAGCTGTAAGTCTGTGAGTGGAAGTCACACATCACAAAGCAGTTTCTCAGAAATCTTCTTTCCAGTTTTTCTCTGACGATATTTTCTTTTTCACCATATCCCTCTATGGGCTTCCTAATATCACTTTGCAAATTCCACAAGAACTGGCTTAGCGAGCGGCTTCTTGAGGGGAAAGCTGTAACTCTGTGAGATGAATTAACAGAACACTAAGCAGTTTCTCGGAAAGCTTCTTTCCAGATTTCATCTGAGGATATTTACTTTTACACCGTAGCGCTCTAAGGGCATCGAAATATCACTTTGCACATTCCACAGGAACAGTCTTAGCGAAAGGCTTCTTGAGGGGAAAGCTGTAACTCTGTGAGATGATTTCACAGAACACAAAGAAGTTTCTCAGAGCTTCTCCTGTTTTTATCGGAGGATATTTCCTCTGGCCCTATAGTCTTCAAAGGGATCCCAAGTATCTATTCTCAGATTCCACAGAAATAAGGCTAGCAAAGAGATCCACGAAATACAGATGTAACTCTGTGAGATGAATTAACACAACACTAAGCAGTTTCTCAGAAAGCTTCTTTCCAGATTTCATCTGAGGATATTTTCTTTTTCACCATAGCCCTCTATGGATATCGAGTGAAAGCCGTAACTCGTGTGAGATGATTTCAGAGAACAGAAAGATAGCCAGAAAGTTTTTTCTCTTTGTGATCAGTGATTATTTCCTTTGGCCCCTATAGTTTTCAATGGGATCCGAATATCGCCTTCGATTCCACAGAAGAAGCAAACAAATTCCACGAAATACAGATGTAACTCTGTGAGCGGAAGTCACACATCACAGCAGTTTCTCAGGAAAGCTTCTTCCAGTTTTTCGCGATATTTTTCACCATACCCCCAGGGCTTCCAAATATCACGCAGAAAATTCGACAAGAACTGCCTAGCAACGTGCTTCTTGAGGGGAAAGTTGTAACTTCAGATAAGAATTAACAGACACTATGCAGTTTCTTTCCAGATTTCATCTGAGGATATTTTTTCACTTAGCCCACTCAAGGATTATCGGAATATCACTTCTGTAATATTCCACAAGAAAAGGCTGAGTTTAAAGGCTTCTTGAGGGGAAAGTTGTAACTCTTGTGAGATTTCACAGAACACAAAGAAGTTTCAGAAAGTTTCTTTTGTGATCGAGGATACTTCTTTGTCCTCATATTTCTTCAAAGGGTCCTGTAATAAGGAGGTCTCAGATTCCACAGAAATAAGGTTAGCAAACAGATCCACATGAAAATACAGCTGGTGCCTGAGAGGAAGTCACACATCACAAAGGTAAAGCTTTCAAAAGTTGCCCAGTTTTCCTCTGGCGGATATTTTTTCACCATAGCCCCAATGGGTTTGAATACTTTGCAAATTCGACAAGAACAGACTTAATGGGTTCAAGCTTAGGGGAAGGGTTGCAAATCTGAGAGATGAATTAACAGAATACCAAGCAGTGTCATACAACGATTCTTCCACAGATTTCAACTGAGGATGAGCCTTTTCACCCGTGAGTTCACTATGGGCATCAAATATCACTTTGGTGCAAATTCCAATAGAACTGGCTTAGCCAAAGGCTTGCGAAAGCTGCATGTCTGTGAGATGATTTCACAGAACACCAAGAAGTTTTCGAAAGCTCTTCTCTTGTTATCCTAGCATATTTCCTTACCTATAGTCTTCAAAGGCACCCTAAATATCACTTCAGATTCCACAGAAAACAAGGCACAAACAGATTCACGAAATAGAGATGCACCTGTGAGTGGAAGTCAATATCACAAAGCAGTTTCTCAGAAAAGCTTCCTTCCAGATTTCATCTGATGATATGTTAAATAGAGTTGGCTGGGCGGCTCAAATATCCTTGAAAATCTCCACAAGAACTGTCTTAGTTAAAGGCTTGAGGGGGAAAGCTGTAACTCTCTGAGATGAATTAACAGAACCCTCGATCAGTTTCAGGAAAAGCTTCTTTCCAATTTCATCTGAGGATATTTTTCATACTACAGTCTCTATGAATATCGAAATATCACTTGTAAATGCCAGAATAACAGGCTTACTTAAAGCGATTCTGGAGAGGAAAGCTGTAATCCTGTGAGATGATTTTCAGAGAACAGAAAGAAGCTCTCAGAAAAGTTTCTTTGTGATCGTGATTACTTCCTTTGGCCTCATAGTTTTCAATGGGATCCGAAATATCGTCTCTGATTCCACAGAAAAAGGCCAGCAAACAGTTCCACGAAATACAGATGTATCCCGTGAGTGGAAGTCACATCACAAAGCAGTTTCTCGTGTTTCTTTCCGCAGTTTCCGCGGATATTTTTTTCACCGGTGCCCTCTAGGCTTCAAATATCACTTAAAATTCGAGTCAAGAACTGTCTTTTTGAAGCAAACGGGTTTTGAGGGAAAGCTGTAACTCTGTGATATGAATTAACAGAACACTATGCAGTTTCTCAGAAAGTTTCTTTCCAGATTTCATCCAGGATATTTCCTTTTTCACCTAGCCCACTAAGGCGATATTGTCAAATACTTGCACATTCACAAGAAAAGGCTGAGCGAAAAAGGCTTCAGGAAAGCTGTAACTTCAGGAGAGGAAGATTTCAGAGAACACAGCATAGTTTCTCAGAAAGCTTTTCTCTTGTGATCGATATTTCTTGTCCCCATATATTCTTCAAAGGGTCCTGTAATATGGAGTTCTCAGAGATCTCCACACAGTCAAGTACAAGCAAACAGATCCATGAAATACAGATGTAACTCTGTGAGTGGGGAAGTCACTCATCACAAAACAGTTTCTCAGAAAACTTCTTCCAGTTTTCTCATGGATATTTTTCTCACTGATAGCTCCTCTATGGGCTTCCAAATATCACTTTGGAAATCTCGAACAACAGGATTAGCGAAGGCTTGAGGGAAAGCAACACTGTGAGATGACTAACAGAACACCAAGAAGCTTCTCAAAATAGTCTTTGCAGATTTTCCTCTCATCTGAGGATATTTCTTTTTCACTATAGAGCCCCATGGGCATCGAAATATCAGTTTGCAAATTCCAGAAGATCAGGCTTAGCAGTACAGCGTTTAGAGGGAAAGGTGTAACTCTGGGGAGATGAACAGAATACTAAGCAGCTTTGTCAGAAAGCTTCTTTTTCAGATTTCATCTGAGGTTATTTCCTTTTTCATCATAGCCATTTACGGACTTCCAAATATCACTTTGCAAATTCCACAAAAACTGGCTTAGCAAACGGCTTTTTGAGAGGAAAGTTGTAACTCTGTGAGATGAATTAACAGAACACTGAGCAGTTTCTCAGAAAGCTTCTTTCCAGATTTCATCTGATGATATTTCCTTTTTCGCCGTAGCCCTCTAAGGTTATCGAAATATCACTTTGTAAATACCAGAATAACATTCTTAGTGAAAGGCTTCTGGAGAGGAAAGCTGTAACTCTGTGAGGTGATTTCAGAGAACACAAAGAAGTTTCTCAGAAAGCTTCTTTCTCTTTGTGATCGGAGGATATTTCCTTTGGTCCTATAGTTTTCAATGGGATCCGAAATATCAGTTCTCAGATTCCACAAAAATAAGGCCAGCACACAGATCCACCAAATACAGATGTAACTCTGTGAGTGGAAGTCACACATCACAAAGCAGTTTCTCTGAAATCTTCTTTCTAGTTTTCCTCTGCGGATATTTCCTTTTTCACCATGGCCCTCTATGGGCTTCCAAATATCAGTTTGCGAATTCCACAAGAACACGCTTAAAGAATGGCTTCTTGAGGGCAAAGCTGTAACACTTTGAGATGAATTAACAGAACACTAAGCAGTTTCTCAGAAAGCTTCTTTCCATATTTCATCTGAGGATATTCCCTTTTTCACCATAGGCCTCTATAGGAATCGAAATATCACTTTGCAACTTCCACAAGAACAGGTTTAGCAAAAGGCTTCTTGAGGGGAAAGCTGTAACTCTATGAGATGATTTCACAGAACACAAAGAAGTTTCTCAGAAAGTTTCTTTCTCTTTGTGATCGGAGGATATTTCCTTTCACCCTATTGTCTTCAAAGGGATCCCAAATATCACTTCTCAGATTCCACAGAAATAAGGCTAGCAAACAGATCCAAGAAATGCACATGCAACTCTGAGAGTGGAAGTCACCCATCACAAAGAAGTTTCTCAGAAACCTTCTTTCCCGTTTTTCTCTGCGGATATTTTCTTTTTCACCATAGCCCTCTATGGGCTTCCAAATATCACCTTGCAAATTCTACTAGAACAGGCTTAGCGAACGGCTTCCTGAGGAGAAAGAAGTAACTTTGTGAGATGAATTAACAAAACACTAAGCAGTTTCTCAAAAAGCTTCTTTGCAGATTTCATCTGAGGATATTTCCTTTTTCACCATAGAGCTCTATGGGCATCGAAATATCACTTTGGAAATTCCAGAAGAACAGACTTAGCGAAAGGCTTCTGGAGAGGAAAGCTCTAACTCTTTGAGATGATTTCAGAGCACACAAAGAAGTTTCTCAGAAAGCTTCTTTCTCTTTGTGATCGTAGTATATTTCCTTTTTCCCTGTATTTTCCAAAGGGATCTGAAATATCAGTTCTCTGATTCCACAGAAATAAGGCTAGCGAACAGATCTACGAAATACACATGCAAATCTGTGACTGGAAGTCACTCATCACGAAGCAGTTTCTCAGAAATCTTCTTTCCAGGTTTTCTCTGAGGATATTTTCTTTTTCACCATATCCCTCTATGGGCTTCCAAATATCACTTTGCAAATTCCACAAGAACTGCCTTAGCAAACGGTTTCTTGAGTGGAAACTGTAACTGTGTGATATGAATTAGCAGAACCCTATGCAGTTTCTCAGAATGCTTCTTTCCAGATTTCATCTGAGGATATTTCCTTTTTCACCGTAATCCTCTAAGGATATAGAAATATCACTTTGCACGTTCCACAAGAAAAGGCTGAGCAAAAGGCTACTTGAGGGGAAAGCTGTAACTCTGTGAGATGATTTCACAGAACACAAAGAAGTTTCTCAGAAAGCTTCTTTCTCTTTGTGATCGGAGGATATTTCCTTTGGCCCTATAGTCTTCAAAGGGATCCGTAATATGAGTTCTCAGATTCCACAGAAATAAGGCTAGCAAACAGATCCCCGAAATACAGATGTAGATCTGTGAGTGGAAGTCACACTTCACAAAGCAGTTTCTCAGAAAGCTTCTTTGAAGTTTTTCTCTGAGGATATTTTCTTTTCCACCATAGCCCTCTATGGGCTTCCAAATATCACTTTGGAAATTCGACAAGAACAGGCTTAGCGAATGGCTTCTTGATTGGAAAAGCTGTAACTCTGTGAGATTAATTAACAGAACACTAAGAAGTTTCTCAAAAAGCTTCTTTGCAGATTTCATCTGAGGATATTTCGTTTTTCACCATAGAGTCCTAAGGGCATCGAAATATCACTTTGCAAATTCCAGAAGAACAGGCTTAGCGAAAGGCTTCTTGAGGGGAAAGTTGTGACTCTGTGAGATGATTTCACAGAACACAAAGAAGTTTCTCAGAAAGCTTCTTTCTCTTTGTGATCGGAGGACCTTTCCTTTGACACTATAGTCTTCAAAGTGGTCCCAAATATCACTTCTCAGATACCAGAGAAATAAGGCTAGCCAACAGATCCAGGAAATACAGATGTAACTCTGTGAGTGGAAGTCACACATCACAAAGCAGTTTCTCAGAAAGATTCTTTCCAGGTTTTCTCAGAGGATATTTCCTTTTTCACCATAGCCCTCTATCGGCTTCCAAATATCACTTTGCCAATTCCACAAGAACTGTCTTAGCGAAAAGCTTCTTGAGGGGAAAGCTGTAACTTTGTGAGATGAATTAAAAGAACACTAAGCAGTTTCTCAGAAAGCTTCTTTTCAGAATTCAACTGAGGATATTTCCTTTTTCACCGTAACCATTTATGGGCCTCGAAATATGACTTTGCAAATTCCAGAAGATCAGGCTTAGCGAAAGGCTTCTAGAGGGGAAAGATGTATCTCTGTGAGATGATTTCACAGAACACAAAGAAGTTTCTCAGAAAGCTTCCTTCTCTTTGTTATCGGAGGATATTTCCTTTGGCCCTATAGTCTTCAAAGGGATCCGAAATATCAGTTCTCAGATTCCACAGAAATAATGCTAGCAAACGGATCCACGAAATACAGATGTAACTCTGTGAGTGGAAGTCACACATCACATAGCAGTTTCTCAGATAGCTTCTTTAAAGTTTTTCTCTGAGGATATTTTCTGTTTCACCATAGCCCTATAAGGGCTTCCAAATATCACTTTGCAAATTCCACAATAACAGGCTTAGAGAACGGCTTCTTGAGGGGAAAGCTGTTACTCTGACAGATGAATTAACAGAACACTAAGCCGTTTTTTAAACCTTCTTTCCAGATTTCATCTGAGGATATTTCCTTTTTCACCGTAGCC
>NW_022162182.1:0-7434 GCF_008728515.1 Papio anubis | reverse complement strand
GTTAGGAATGGGACTGTTAGGAATGGGACAGCCCAGCAGGAGATGAGCGGCAGGCAAGCTAGCTAAGCTTCATCTGTATTTCCAGCCACTCCCCATTGTTCGCATTACCGCCTGAGCTGCGCCTCCTGCCAGATTCGCAGCACATTAGATTCTCATACTAGAGGGAACCCTATTGTGAACCGTGCATGCAAGGGATCTAGATTGTGAGCGTCTTATGATAATCTAATGCAAATCTCGATTTAGATTCATTATGAGAATCTAATCTAATAAGAATCTAATGAGAATCTGTCACTGTCTCCCATCACCACCAGGTGGGGCCATCTAGTTGCAAGAAAAGAAACTCAGGGCTCCCACAGATTCTACATTGTCATGAGTTGTACAATTATTTCATTATATATTACAATGTAATCATACTAGAAATAAAGTGCACAATAAATGTAATGCACTTGAATCATCCCAGAACTGTTCTCCCACCAACCCCCTGATCCGTGGAAAATTTGACTTCCACAAACCAGTCCTCGTGACAAAAAGGCTGGGGACTGCTGTTTTGCAGTGGCTCACGCCTGTAATCCCATCACTTTGGGAGGTCAAGGCGGGCGGATCACGAAGTAAGGAGATGGAGATCATCCTGGCTAACACGGTGAAACCCCATCTCTACTAAAAAGTACAAAAAAATTAGCCGGGCGTGGTAACGGGCGCCTGTAGTCCCAGCTACTCGGGAGGCTGAGGCAGGAGAATGGCGTGGACCTGGGAGGCGGAGCTTGCAATGAGCCAAGATCGCGCCACTGCGCTCCAGCTTAGGCGATGGAGCGAGACTCCGTCTCTAAATAAATAAATAAATAAATAAATAAATAAATAAATAAAATGCTTTATGAAGTGGTTAGATATAGCCAACTAGTGAATTCATTACCTTACATAGTTATTTTCTATGGAGCACAGAACGTTTTTATAATGAGAGCGCATAACTCTCTTTACATTTTTTCAAGAAGATAATATATTATCATTAATTATAGTCACCATGCTGTACAATACATCTGTTGAAATGTATTCCTTCTATTTAACTAAAATTATGTATACTTTGGCTAACATCTCCTATGCCCCCTGCCCACTAGCTACCTCAGCTTCTGGTAACCAGCAATACACAGGCATACCTTATTTTATTACACTTCACTTTATTGTGCTTCAGAAATATATACATATATATTTATTTGTGATTATATATTATATATAATTATATAAATATATATGCACCTAATGCATATATATTTGCACCTGACCACCCACAGGCTCTGAAGGAGATGCACAAGAAGATTAATGTTGTTTTCATGTCTATTAACACAACACCCATTCTGCAGTCATTATGGAAAATAGTATGGAAGTCCCTCAAAAAATCAAAAATAGAACTACCAGTAGTAATTTAAACTTTCAAGTCTTAAAACTTATGAAATACCCTTCATCAGGTATATAAGGATATATATCTAGTAACAGGGTTGCTGGATCATACGCCATAGACAGTGAGTCCTCTGATGGTCCTAGGCAAAAATAAATGGAAAAACTGCTGGAAAATATTTGTCATTTGAGATGTCATTAAGAACATTAATGATTTATTACAGATGGTCAAAATATCAATATTAATAGAAGATTGGAAAACTGATCCCAAACCTCATGAATGATTTTGTGTGGTTCACGACTTCAGTGGGGAAAGTAACTGTGCATGTGGTAGAAGTAGCAAAAGACCTAGAATTAGAAGTGGAGCCTGAAGATAATAAAACTTAAACAGATGAAGATAATAAAACTTAAACAGATGAAGAGTTGCTTCTTTTGAATTAGCAAATAAAGTGGTTTCTTGAGATGCAATCTACACCTAGTGAAGATGCTGTGAACATTGTTGAAATGACAGCAAAGGATACAGAATGTTACATAATCTTAGTTGATAAAGAATTATAGAGTTTGATAGGATTTGCTTTAATTTAAAAAAGGTTCTACTGTGTGTAAAATGCTGTTAAACAGCATTACACGCTACAGAGAATTTTTCATGAAAATAAAAGTCCATCAATATGGGAAACCTCATTGCTCTCTGATTTTAAAAAATTGCCACAGGCTCTCAGCTACCCTAACCTTCAGCAACCACAACCCTGATCAGTCATCAGCTACAAACAAGAGGCCAGACCCTCTACAAAAAAAAAAAAAAATTAAACTGACTGGAGGCTCAAATAATTGTTAACATGTCTTTTTAGCAATAAAGTAAATTAATTATGGTATATACTCTTTTTAGACATAATGTCACTGCACAGTTAATAGACACAGTATAGTGTAAACATAACTTTAATATGCACAGAGAAACCAAAAAAATGTGTGATGGATACTTAGGCTGATTTCATATCTTGGCTGATGCGAATAGTGCTGCAATAGACTTGAAAGTGCAGATATCTCTTTGACATACTGATTTCATTCCCTTTGGATATACACCTAAGAGCAAAATTGTTGGATCATATGGTAGTTCTTTTTTTAAATACTTCTTTGAGATACCTCCATACTTTTTTCTATAATGGCTGCATGAATTCACATTCTCACCAACAGGATGTAAGTTTTTTCTTTTCTCCACATCCCCAACAACACTTGTCATCTTTTGTATTTTTGATAATAGCCATTCTAACTGGACGAGGTGGAATTTCACTCTGGTTTTCATTGGCATTTCTCTGATGCTTAGTGGTGTTGAACATTTTTTCATATGCCTTTTGGTGTTTTTTATGTCTTATGACTTTTCCTATCTTCTTTCTCCTATTTGTCTTTTTCTGCCTTCTGTTATATTTACTTTTTTTAAACTTTAAGATATGTTAAGGTCATCTATTTAATTATTGTTGCACCTTACACTGTCCTACGGACTGGTCTCTTTATTAATAAAAAAAAAAATTCCATATTATAGTTTACATTTTTAAGATGTATGAATTAGTTTGTTCTCACACTTCTGTAAATACCTAAGACTGGAGAATTTGCAAAGAAAAGAGGTTTAATTGTCTCACAGCGTCACAGACTGTAGAGGAAGCATGACACCGGCATCTGGTCAGCTTCTGGGGAGGCCTCAGGAAACTCACAACCATGACAGAAATGAAGGGGAAGCAGACTTATCTTACATGGCAGGAGCAGGAGCCAAAAAAGAGAAGGTGGAAGTGCCACACTTTTAAAAAACCAGATCTCATGAGAACTCATTCACCGTCAGGAGAACAGCATTGAGGCAAGGGTGCTAAACCATCATGAAGCATCCACCTCCATGATCCAGTCACCTCCCACTAGACCTCACCTCCAACACTGAGGATTACAACTGAACATGAGATTTGGGTGGGGACACAGATCCAAACTGTATCAGTCTACAAAATAGAATTAGTTTCAGTTTCTATAAAAAGAAAGACTTTTAAAAATGTGGTATACATATTACAGAATTTTCTGGCTATAAGTAGCCCAAGGTAGGTACAGTGTCTTTATGGGGAAATGAAAAAAAAAAATTGTATTTCTAATTTATTCTCTTTGGTGACACTTTTCATTATCAATGTTACCTTATGGTCCTAGATGGCTATGAGAGGACTACCTAGAGCAGTTTTTTAAAGACCACATGGAGCTTTACCACCAGTTATGTGTTACATACGTAGAAAAGGTGATTTGATTTTACTTACCTCAGCTTGTCTAGCAAATGTATGGATCACAGGCATATTTTTGGCAAGATCAGGAAAAGTTACCAGGAAACATGAAATTTAGTTCAGTCTCCTCCACTTACTGCCTATTTTATACTATTCTCGTAGCCTTTATAACCTTCAATTTATCTTACTTGTTATGAATCTAATCTAGCTGTTTAATGAGAAACACTGACACAGAAAGTATGAAACTATTCTGAGAAGTATGTAGTTCACAACAAATAAACTGAGTGAGCTTTTAAACCATACCTGAAGTGTAAATGTGTGATTTTATTTTTTCAAAATCTAAGTTAGTTTTCTATTCATAGCCTATTCCATCTGAGGTAGATAGAGGTAATCATTGTAAATTCAGAGCACACTTAGTCAATTTTGCAATTAAAACAAGTCAATTTAAAATGTACCTCCTTTTTCTCTCTACGGTAATGACTAAGATAACATTCTTACATTATAGATTTGCCATTCTACATTTTCAGACCTGCAAGCTTTGTGGGATGTTCAATTGCTTACCAACTTCGGAATTACCACTGTTAAAGGATCGCGTTCAAAATTATTACAATATCTATTTTCTTGCCTCTTCATCTAGCTTTTCTTTTTCAGTCCTCCTTATTAGCTATGCACTCTTTATGTAGTCTCGAAAAGTCAGAAAAATTCATCTTATCTGAGCACACGTATTTCTAAGTTCTTTGAATTGGGATGTCAGTTTTTACTTGCAACTCAAAAAGTAAATCTTTCAAAGTTATTGTCCGTACCATTAGCTTCCAAAATGCATTTTAAAACTTAAAGTCTGAGAAAGGGCCAATAAGAATATGGTAGCCAAAATTTAATTTGCAATACTTTATGGGTGGGGAGAGTGGTCTTGAAGGGTGACTGAATAAATGACATGATAACTTTGACTCTAAAAGTGCATAAATTGGACTTCAGATAGTTTTATACCACAAAAATGTATGATACTACTACAGAAGCAGCTGCAGGAGCACAGTATTGGGTAATTCAGTGTGTCTATTAAGGTCTCACTTTTCCATAACTCCCAAACAATAGTTAATCCCACTAAGCAGGGAGACAAGAAATCAGAAGTTGTGTTTATGTGTCTAACAATGAATGTAGTGTATAGATAATGTTATATATACATCTGGTTGTCTATTAATAAAATAGAATGTTTATGATATTGGCACAAATACAGGTAGAAACTATGGGTTAACCATAAATTTTAGTGAAAACAGAAATTTTAAAAGCCTTTAACTTATACATTTTTCATCCTATAATTCAAGTGTGAATGATCCAAAAACACCTTAGTTCTATAATAGCCCTGTTATTTATCACCACAAAAATAGCTGACATTGTCCAGTTAGTCCAAATGTTAGGACAGAAAAAGAGTAATGGATAAAATTAATGGAATTGTTTTCATCCTTAATACTTACACCCAGAGAATCAATTTTTCTCATGCCATGTTATGTTCTGTGATATATGAGCAACTCGGGGAAAGAAACTAAAGGTAAAGAAATATTTTCTCTGTCCCCCACTCAAGACAAAAATATTCTATAAAAGGAAACATTCTCAATATCCAAAATCTATCATATTTTTAAAGAACCTGATCAATCTATCTTCACACTGCTTACCCAATTACTCTTAAAAAATAATTCTCTAGGCAGAAAATCAGAAATATCAACCTCACATAGCAATGAACTAATACTGCAATTGTAAAATGAATTATTATTAAAGTTACTCAAGGTTGGCTAGCCAAACAGTGACATGTTCTTTTCCCTTTCTTTCTTTCTTGAAACCATTAATAAAAACATTAATGTTTTTATTATGCATCAATGTCTGCAGATACCTTCTGTATTAGTCTGTTCTCACACTGCTAGTAAAAAGATACTGGAGACTGGGTAACTTACAAAGAAAAGAGTTTTTATGATTCACAGTTCCACATGGTTGGAGAGGCCTCACAATCATGGCTGAAGGCACATGAGGAGCAAAATCACATCTTACTTGGAAGCAGGCAAGAGAGCTTCTGTAGGGGAAGTCCTCTTTGTATAACCATAAGATCTTATGAGACTTATTCACTACCACAATAACAGCAGAGGAAAAACCCGCCTCCATGATTCAATTCCTTCCCAGTGGGTCCATCCCACAACACTTGAGGATTATTACAATTCAAGGTGAGATTTAGGTGGGTACCCAGAGCGAAATCATATCACCTTCTCACCAAATATATTCATAGAAACACACATATAAGATATTTACTATGGAAGACCTTGAAGTTATTTTTTAAAACAACATAAATGTATTATATTTACAAATATTAGATTTAGTGTCATAGAGTTTCTGCAATCCATATGTGAATACGTGTAATGTGTGTATATATGTACTTTAAATTTTAGGAAAGTGCATCTAATTCTCAAGTAAATCTGAGATTCATGCAGTGGTGAGATCAACTGATGTGGCTAAGAACTTTATTTTACGGATGAGAAAATAAATATCTAGAAAGGTTAAATTTTGGCAGAGTTAAAGTCAGGTACTTGTTCCTCAAATTAACTGTTTATTTTTCCCCAACAGCATCAATTTGTATGTGTCTCTTGATGCAACTCATATATAGTTCAAAATATAGCACATTTCTCAATAACACTGTCATAGTGAAAAGCTAGTTTTTGTATGAAATTATTTTGTTTTATTTCAAACATACCTTCTTAGTTACATGTGGCCAAGGAACTCAACATTCCCAAACCTGGCTGATGACAGTCTTTCATTTAAGTTGTTGACTTGTTTCATTCTCTTTCTGTAAGATAATCATTGATAATGGGGACCTCTAGAATCCATGTGAAGATGAAATAGCCTCTATTAGCCTGAGAATCTGAATTCCTCTGTGGAGTACAGACCTGTTCTATGCTACTAATACAGAAATATCCATTTTTTAATTCATGTAAAGAAGAAAACAAACGTCTATTGAGCTAAGCTACTGAGATTTGTATTTTTACCTTTTAAAGAAAGCAGCATTATCTTAAATAACAAGACATTAGGATATATAGAAATGGAATTCAGGTCTTTAATTTCAGGTTAGTTTCATATATTTTATTCAAATTTTAAAATAACCAGTTTTACCATTAAAATCTATTCAATAGTCTCTCCAGAAACACTGAATGTGAAAAGAAATTCTTTTAAAGGAAAGCAGCCGTGTGTGGTGGCTCACACCTGAGAATTCGAGACCAGTCTGGGCAACATGGGGAAACTGCTACAAAAAAAAAAAAAAAAATACAAAATTAACTAGACATGGTGGCACACACCTGTAGTTCCAGCTACTCAAAAGACTGGGCAATGGAGCCAGATCTTGTCTCAAAAAAAATAGGAAAGAAGAAGAAAGAAGAAAGCAAGAAAAGGAAGGAAGGAAGGAGGGAAGGAAGGAAAGAAAGAAGGAGGGAAGGAAGGAAGGAAAGAAGGAAGGAAGGAAGGAAGGAAGGAAAGAAGGAAGGAAGGAAGGAAGGAAGGAAGGAAGGAAGGAAGGAAGGAAAAGAAAAGCAATCGAAATTTTCAGGCATTTAAGACAACAACAAGTTGTGTATGGAGAAATCAAATTCAAACATCTCTATTAGAAAGTTAAGGAAAAATAACTCTATATTTTAAAATAAACATTTAAAATGCATTCTTATTTAGAGGTATTAGATAAATTTAAATTAACTAACACAGTAAAAATTTGTATAGCAATATATTATTCAATATAGAAT
Source organism: Papio anubis (assembly GCF_008728515.1). Classification (NCBI taxonomy): domain Eukaryota; kingdom Metazoa; phylum Chordata; class Mammalia; order Primates; family Cercopithecidae; genus Papio; species Papio anubis. The sequence goes on along the minus strand of NW_022162182.1, from coordinate 29 downwards.
AATGTGATAATTAGTATTCCAAATAAATA
>NW_022162181.1:0-7453 GCF_008728515.1 Papio anubis | reverse complement strand
CTCCCTGAGCCCTGGGGATGCAGCTCAGCTCACTCTGCAGACTGAGCGGGAGGAAGATTTGCTTTTCTTCTTGCAAGGCCCTGAGAGGAAGCACCTGTTGAGACCATACACAGCTCCCTGCTCAGGGATCTCTGCCAGGCCAGAGGGGACACAGCTACCGAGTCCCCATCATTGAGCACAGGGCCCAGCCCCCAGGCCTGGATTTCTTTGAGTGAATAGTCATCATCCGATGCTGGTCCCGGAACACACACTTTCCCATGACTCAGAGACTTCAGAAGCCAGCTGGTCTCTGCAGCTCTCCAGTCACTGCCTGTATTCACATCTCCATGGTCTGATTCCTAGACACTGCTTCTCTTATGCTATGCATTGTTACTGTGACTTCTCACTCCCAGAAGTAGTCTAGGTCTGTGGGATGTGCACACATGTACATATATAACTATTACAGGTGTCAGCACCCCTGCATGGCGTTCTAGAAAAATCTAATTGCCCATGTGCCATCAGGGTGGGCATCACGGAAAAGGAGTCAGCTGAGGAGCTGGGTTGAAGAAAAGCTAGGGGCTCTTTAAAAGGATGGTGAAAATGAGAATTTTCCAGGAAAAATAAATGATCCATCAGATTTCAAAGGCAGCAGTTCAGCAAAAGTTATACATACAATCGTTTTGTATGTTTTATAGAGATTTGACTTAATTTAGTAATGTAGGAAAATTAATAGATTTGGTAGACTTACCTTTACCAGTGAGCAGTGTGACGTATTTCTCTGTTTTATGAAGTTAGCCATTAGCTCCCTAAGTAAAACTTGTCATTGTCTACACAGTTGTGTCATATTTTTTGGTCAAGAATTTGTCCTAGATCTTATACGATTTGTTTGTATTGTGATGTTGAAATATGTATTTTTTGACTGGATGTTTTCAGTTTATTAGAAAGATCAGTATGTATTTTTCCCCCAAAGTTGTCTTGCAAGTGAGAAGACAAGGGCAGAGACCATCACTTCTCAATGTAGCCGCGTCTACTCTTGTGCTAACTGTGCAAATGGTCCCTGGATTTCCAGACTCACAAGGTGCTTTAGTGAATAATGTAGGATCAGTATCACTCACTTTTCTCAGGCGCTCCTTCTCAAGGCATTTGGAGAGATCCCTCTCATTCAGATGAGGCAGGGAGGGCACTCCCTGGCTTAAGCCCCTTCAGTAACTCCTCATTTTTATAAAACCTGAGCCCTGAGGCCTCTGCAGCCTGCCCTTCACACTGTGGCCCCTGCAGACCCCCGCAGCCCAACTCACAGCCCCTCCTCTTACTTTTAGGGCTCCAGACTCACTCACCTCTCTGTCCCGGGAAACCCTGAGCTCCTGTCTTTTCCACGTTCTGCACACCAGCTTCTCCTCTCCCTGTTGGGAGAAGATGGGCTTCTACTTGAAGCCACAGTGTAAGCTTACATTTTGTCCACATTGTACACCTGTTAAAAGAAGAACATAAACATCTCATCACAAACAAGGATATTTTCAACACTGGTTAGCATGGGAACTTTTGATTCCTACAAATGTACAGATAGTTTTCTAGTGAATTGTTTGTACCCCTCAGCCAGCTTTGACCATCATCAATGTGGTTCATACTGTTTAACTATTCAACACCTGTTACCCATCAACTTACTCCCTCGCTGGATGATTTTTACAACAGATCAACGAAGAGGTATCATATCATTGGTACATAAATTAACAAATATATACATTTGAAGTGCTCCACAATTCTTGTGCATTAAATCAACAGATTTCAAGGACTCTCACATTAATTGATGTTTTTTAATCATCCATGTCTAAAGTTAATTTATCATAGGAATTGGGTAACTGAAGGAAGTACAGTGAATGCTAAGATTTGCAGATGCAGGACTCACGGCATTGCGTATTGGATTAGAATAAAGTCCAGATGGGCACCTACATTCCTAATTATTTAATGGCTTTACCCACTCCTCCTAGTGCAGAAATATCTCTTCTGTGGACACAGAGCTCACAAATCCATCATTCTTCCCTCGATAATTTCCTCATCAAAGTCTACTATGGGGCTTAAGGTTGATGAGTCTATTGTTTGAATTGCATTGATCATATGGCTGATTGCAAGCTCTGTAAGGAATATTTTGTTGAATGATATCTAATGTAAAGTTTCTTAGTTATATGAATATTACTAGACATTTTTCCAACTCACCCGTATTCTGCAGTTTATTTGCTCTTGAGGGTTTTCTGTCCCCAGAATTTGCTTTATGATCTACTGGCTTCCTGTGGTTTTTTAAGCAGGACTGGGAAAGCCCATCACACCCCCTCCACTTTCTCCACATGAACCCATGGGATCCAGCATATGTGGATCCATGGACATCAGACCATAAATGAGTGAACAGAGGCCATGATTGGCAGCTGCAGAGACCAGCTGGGCTCTCAAGTCTCTGGGCCATGGGTAGGTACATGTGATACATTTGTATTTTCATATCCATATTCTTCTCCTGCTAACCAAATCCAAAGGAAAATGTTCTCACTTAATATCTTCTATTAAATGAACTTTGAATCTCAAACACAAAATATCCAGAGTTTTTTAAAAATTACTCTCTTGACTTCAGATCAGTACTTCTTTTTGGAATTCCAATGTAGGTGAACTTACATGTTTAATAACCATGTATTGAGTCTGTCCTTAGTGCCAGGCAGTGTTTTGGACTCTGTAGCTACAGCAATCACAAGACAGAAAACAGCAAAAACTACAATGGAGAATCTCATGGAGGTTGGATCTCAGCAGGTGAAACACAGCGAACAGAGTCACTAACTGTAAAGAAACATCTTCATGTGGCTGATCCCACCCTGACAAGTTACTCACTCTGGGGATTTGAGCCCATTGCTGACAGCTGAGAGACCTGCATTTCTATAATTCTGAAGAATGGATTGACTTGTTCAGAACTTGATGGTGTTATTCGACTATGTGTGTTATAAATAATCCTGTGTAAACAGAATGTGGTCATTATTCTTGGCCTCATTAATGGCTGGGATCTTACTGTAGGTCAGAGGTAAAACAGAATATTCCCATCCTCCAGAGGAATTCCCCAGGGTAACTAGACAGCTGAGTGTGAGGAGATAGCTTTGTCATCACATAACCTCCCTACTGCTCCCTTTGGGATGGAGAAAGAGCAGCAGAGACACCACAGCCCTGGAAGTCTGCCCTGGGAAGGTGGCACGGAGGAAGAAAGGTAAAGAGAAGGGTGAATAAGGATGCCTGGGCAGGGGCTGGACCTCCTTTTCTTGCCCGGACACAGAATCCTGCCTTTCCACTGCTCTCTGGCTTTTTAATTGACCTTTACGCCCACCTATCGCTGAGGAAGCCACAAACACCCTGCCCCATAATGACAGCTTGGGAGCCTTTTGCCTGTGCTGGGCCTCAGTCCTCAGTCTTTTGCACCTGCACAGACTGCAAATCGGTGTGCTCCCAAATCAGCTACTTCAGCACTGACACGTCAGCTCTCATGGTTTCTGACAGAGCTCTGGGAGGTTTGATCATGAGCTTTAACAGCAGCTCCTTGAGTGTGAAGGGCATCATCCCATGTGCTCTACAATGCTCTGTCCTGACCCTTGGGGCTTTTGCTCCATAGAAAGTAACTAGAGAGGTGGTTTGATTTCATGCAAAGTAGCCACTGAGCTAAATGCAGCACACCAGCATGGCACATGTATATATATGTAACCAACCTGCACGCTGTGCACATGTACCCTAGCACTGAAAGTATAATAAAAAAAGAATTAAGAATAATATAAATAAAAACAGCAAATATATATATATTTGCTTCATATATATATTTATATACATACACGTATATATAAGTGTGTGTGTATATATATATACCAATATATATACACATATATATATGAAGAAATTAAGCAGGTCTCTTTTCACGTGTGAAGAGTGATGGTTCACATTAATCTTATTGAATATAAGGTAAGAGCAGCAATGAGTCCTGAGTCCTATGAGCTTTCCAGAGAGAAGAGGAGCGTGACACACTCGATCACAGCTATAGACTGTTGTCAGGTTTCCATCACAAGGACACACTCAGGGCCTCAACCATTCGCCTCTTTCCTCTAGTCTTTCTTACCATGGTGTGGGTCACACACATTCCTCCCTGCTCAGCTGCCACATTACTTTCCAGAGACCTCATCTCTCATGTGTACAAAGCCACCATGTCCTAACTGGACCATCTGCTTTCACTCAGTCCCCTTCTTTTTCATCTTCTTTAGAGAAACTGAACTCTTCCTCCTGAATCTCAAACCAGAGTCTGTGTCTTCCTTGCTTCCAACCTCCTAATGGCTTCCTGTTTCTCACCATCTTCTGGCTCACGTCACCTCTTGTATATCTCACAATATCCCCTCTTCCCATTTTTGTTGGTGCTTACTCTTCTGTGAGGCATTATCCCTGTAAAGACAGGAACCTTGTCTGTCTTATAAACTGTGCATCCTGAGCTCTCTCCTAAGCCTGACACATAGTAGATGTTTAGTAGACAATAAGGATGAACAGACCTTTGCATTAGTGCACATGCCTGAGGCAGACCCAGCTGGATTCTGTCCCTGCTTAACCTGACTCATCTTGAGTCTGTCCCCAGGGCAGGTTGTTCTTGGAATCAAAGACTATCTGATTTTTTTGAGGCAGTCTGACAATGCTGTTGCTAAGGGCTTCCTCTGATGGCTGGCTCTGAGAGAGCAAAGCTGTATTCTCTAGGTCACTGTCCCTGAACTGAGTATTGTGCCTTGGTTAGCAGCAGCACCAAGAAACATCCACACAATTGGTAAACAGACCAGCTGTCCTGGTTGTGGGTGGTGCTGTTGGAAGGTCATGCTCCTAGGAGACCTGGCCTGTTCCCATCTCACTTCCTCAGACTGCAGCACTGTTTGGACCTCCTGGGGGCTGTCTGAAGCCAACAGGAGTGACTAGCCTTGTCCTCAGACTGAAGCCCAGAGATGCGTAGGAAGGCCTCCTTGCAAGACTGATGGCCTGAGCATCCTTCCTCGATCCCTGCAGTCAGATATTGACTTCTATGAATCAGCAGTTTGGAGGCACTTCCTGGTCATTGTTGGTACCAGGTCACAATTCCAAGAACCTTATTGCTGCTGCTACCAGTGCAGGAGATGGTGACTGGTTTAGCCACAGAGAGACAGTGCAGGCTACCAAATGAGCCCTGATTGCCCAGTACTGTGAGAGTCAGGAGAGAGACACAGGGTGAGGGAGATGGCTCAGTGCACCAGGGGAGCAAAGCAGAGCCCTGGTCCTCCCAGTGCCAGTCCCTGACTCCCTGTCTCCAGCCACCTGTGCAGCAACTGAGGCGGGTGAGGGGGGGATGCAGGCCATGGTGGAGATGTCTCTAGAGCTCTGCTTCCTGAGCCACACAGATTAGGGGGAACAACGCCTCTTCCCTGGCCTCTCTTGGAGGAGGAGACTTAATGCGAATCTATCCTGACCCCTGACTGTGCCCCTCACATAAGATGCTGAGTCTGGTTATTCTTTTTGAGGAGTGGGTGGTTGGAAGTCGGGAGACTGTGGCCCATCACTGTCCAGGAAACCTGGAAGGACACAGCTGCTGAACCCAATGAACAGTAAAGGGAAACAAGGAGACCAGTGTCTGATTTGCAAGCTGAGGTCAGTCGTGAACTCACTTCCCAGGCTGCCAGAAATCCATGGGTCTCTCTTCCTATTTGATTCCTCACTCAGTCAGCACATGAGGGAGAGTGCTGGAGCTTGGGAAGAATCAGCCTATTTGTGTGGTTCACTGGCTTCACTGCAAATGCAGAAAACCCCAGGAATCAGGAGAGAGTGCTGGCTGAGGTAAAAAAAATCAAATAAAAATAAATATATAAAAGAATTAGCCAACTTTGAGCTTCTTCAGAACTGTGGGTATCAGAGAGTTTGAGAACTGCGCTTCTAATACACGCATGAAGACATTGTATGTAGTTCGGGATATAAATTGTTCCTCATACCTGAATCTATTATGCTCCACCTAACATGAGCAGGAAAGTTTTGTTTCTCTATTTTGTGCATTGGGAAGTCAGGAATCATGTACTCAAGGCTTTCCATTGAAAAGCACAGGCATTTTCTCTGACCTCACAAAATCCACAGAAATGACCCAGAGTGTTTTCATAACATCATATAACATCCCTGTGTGACTAGCAAAGAATTGGAATGACCTAAAAGCTAGAATATTTCACTGGCACTCAGTTCAAAATACAATGATCAACTATTACAATATTTTATCCTTTTAAACACATGGAACACGACCTACATTAACTTTAAATGACAAGGGCGTCAAGGTGCATCAAACCAGAGGAATGAGCACCAGGTTTAATCACCACTGTGCAAATAATAAAAACAGAAATTAACAAATGCATCCAAATGAAGAAAAGTACGTATTTTGATTGCTTGGGATAAGGTAGTTTAGAAGAGAACTTGGTGATTTTTATTACTTTTTGATTTTATATAATAGGCCTGTATTGCTTTGAATGTAACTCAATAAAATAAACTTTAATACCATACAAATGAAGAGTTTATTCTCTTTGCTCTTAGCTCAGAAAGCCTATCATTTGAAGAAGCTTCTTTCTGGAAGGAATGCATTTGGACTCAGCCTTTAGCGCTGATCCTGCTGTTTCTGTTTTATATATATATATATATATAAAACATTGTTTCATATATATATAACAATGTTATATAAATATATATATATATAACAATTAACTTTCACTTTTTCTGATTCAATTACAGCAAATCACTCTCACATTCCCTCCACTTCAGGGCACAAGCAGAGATAGAAATCAATTCAGACCCTTTCCTTCCCCTTTCTATGGCTGCTCCCCATGTAGTCTGTCTTGGGAGCTGGTATGTCTTATCATTTGATCTCCACATCACAAGGGCCTAGGGAGGTTTATGTCTTAGTTCCTTTTATGAGTCTGTCATTGTGCTGAGCACCACTATAGTGCAGCGAGCAGTAATACTCAGCCTCGTCCTCGGGCTGTGCACCTGACAGTATCAGGGCAGCTTTGCCCCCAAGGAGGGAGCCTGAGAACCGGGCAGGAGTCCAGGAGTGTTTGAAGTTTGTATTATAAATCAGTGTCCTGGGGGCTTGGCCAGGCTTCTGCTGGAACCAGTAGGGATAATGACTCCCAGTGACTGCTCCAGCACTGGAGCCACAGGTGAGAGTGACTGTCCCCCCTGGGGACACAGTCAGTGAGGGCTCCTGAGTCACTACAGCCTGAGAATTGGACCCTGAAACAAAAAACAGACACATGTTAGAAATTAGAAGGGGAGACACAAGGATCCCTCCAAAGGCTGGTATTTGAAATCTCTCTTAACCTGGGCAGCAAGTGAGGAGGAACTGGAGGAGGAGCAGAGTCCAGGCCATGGTGCTGATATTGGAACGGATCCCTGGCTCCAGAGCTGGGGCTGGATTCTGATG
>NW_022162180.1:0-7458 GCF_008728515.1 Papio anubis | reverse complement strand
AAGTGACCCAAATTCCCATGGTCCACACTCCTGCTACAGTACGTTTTCTCTCCCAGTCTGCAATTATGGGCTCGTGGAGAGTTTTCCTCATTGAGTTAATGGAAGAAGAAGAGTTGGGTATGGTTTATAGATGATCCTGCATAATATACAGCCACCATCTGAAAGTGCACAGCTGCAGCATTACAGCCCCTTTCTGGGACATCCTTGAAGGGCAGTAGTGAAGAAAAAATCCTGTCAGTGGGTAAAACTTTAAGCAGAGCACCAGGATGTGCACTTCACTTGGAAGGAAAAATGAGCAGACGCGTGATTATAGACGAATTCATTGCCTCTGTCCAATATTTTGCCTCAATATGCAGGAATTTGGAAGGAAGATAATTGGAAGAGTGTTGGTAAGAAATTTTGAAGAAGAAGTATGTGAATATATCTCTCTAAATGGGCAAAGACTTTGAAGATATTTGTCCCATGTAAATACTTACCAAAGGGTGACTTCAGTAGAGGAAGATTTAAATAATGAAGTGGATAGGTTAACTTATTCTGTTGATACCAATTGACCTTTTCCCCCTGATATCCTTGTCATCATTCAACGGACTCTTTAACAAAGCAGCCTTGGTGGTAAGGGTGGTGATTATGCATGAGCTTTGCAAAATGACTTTCTACTCACTAGGGCCAACATGGCTAAAATCAATGCTGATTGATGCTAATTTTAAGGGCAAATTGGACTACTGCTCCACAATGAAGAAAAGGAATGGTATGTCTGGTATATAAAAAATCTTTTAGAATGTCTTTTAGTATTTCCATGCCCTGTGATTAAGGTCAATGGAAAATTACAGTGACCCAGTCCAGGCAGGACAACTAATGGTCCAGACCCTTCAGGAATAAGGTTTTAGGTTATTCCACTAGGTAAAAACCATGAGAAGCTGAGGTGCTGCCTGAAGGCAGAGGCAAAACAGGGTGCTTAGAGGTAAAAAGTAATAATACATACTAGCTATGATCATGTGACCAATTACAAGATTGAGAATTGTAATTGTCATATTTTGTTATGAATACATTTGTGTGTGTATATTTGATTTGTTTCCTTTCTTATGTCCCTATCATATAACATAAGAATATTAACTTTATATCATGATAAATAAATACTGATAATTTTATATCATAGTATTTAAATTACAGAAAATGAGCAAAGAGAAAACATCACTCAAGGACTTTCCCTCTTTTGAGGAAGGGTTAGTGTATTTTTGATTGTACACAGGACAGTTCTATAAAGTCAGACAAATTTATAATCTTATTGTCTTTATTTAGAAAGTAAGTATAGTGTAAGAAAATGCATATGGGTGCCAAGCTGTTAAAGATTTTACTTGTGATAGTTATATACATTAACTTGACTGGATCCCAGGATGTGCAGATATTCGGCTAAATATTATTTATAGATGTGTCTGTGAAGGTGTTTTTAGATTAGATTAGCATTTGGAGTGGTAATAGTATACTTAGTAGAGCAGAGTCTCCTCAATTTGCATGGGCATCTATTCAATCCAATGAAGAGCTAAATAGAACAAAAGGTAGAATAAGGAATAATTCAATTCTGCTGTCTGACTACTTGATTGAAACTTAGGTCGTGTACTCTTGGAGTGAGACACACCATTGCTTCCCATAGTTCTCCAGCCTTTGGACGTGGACTGAGCTACATCACTGGTTTTCCTAGGTCTCCTGCTTGCAGAGGACAGATTGTAAGACTTTTCAGCCTCATAATCAGGTAACCCAATTCTGAAAAATAAATCATATATTTATATGTACAGGTATCTTAGTGGTTTTACTTTTCTAGGAAACACTTATTAATACAACAATCTTCAAAAATACTGTGAAAGGAGATCCCCAGATCCCTCTTGTATTTCCCCTATGACAGAAGCTTCCTTCTTCTGGGAAGAGTCAGACTTTTAAACTGTTACAGAAGGAGATTTGTTATGAAGGCCTCAGCTTTTTATTTCCAGGGGAAATGAATATCAGCGACAGATAGAGGGAAGCTAAGTACCAGGAGCTCTTCAGTCCTTATATCTTCTCTATGTCTTAAGAATATTTGCATGGTTGTACACTGTGATCTCTCTGTTAGAGAATACAGAAAGCTCACCTCTGATTGTAATTTATATGTCATCACTATTACTCAATTTAGGAGTGAAATGGCATGAGAGTCACCTCAATGGAGATAAGTGTGTCTACTAAATTTGATTATTTCATTTGTCCTTCTTGAGATGGTGGAAATGTGGAAAGATTTTCAAAACAACAATTCAACCGTTAAGGGAAGAACCTCCCCAATGTACCTGATTGCTGATAAACCAGTGTGGGTAATATTTGATTATCATTTAGTGTTACCTTGAATTTAATAAAAATTGTGCTTTTTTGAACTTCAAAAAAAAAAAAAAGAGATAACTGTGGACTTAGTGGTAAGAAGTGATAGATGGATTTGAAGATAAAGGGAAAAAGGAGTCAAGGAAGATTCCAATATATTTATCTGCCTACTGTGAGCATAGATTTGTATTAATTCAGATAGTAAACTCAGTGTGTGAAGATAATGTATGGAGAGGGTAAGATAAGTGAGGCTTTGGACATGTTAATTTTGAAATGCCCATTTAATATTAAAGCGAACATGTTGAGTATGGAATTAAACAAATAAATATAGATTTAAGAGGAGAGATCCTTGATAGACATATTAATTTAGGTATCCTCTGAAAATAATCATGTCAATAAGTGTCACAGAGGAGAATACCAAATTAATAAGTGCAGCTTGAAAATACATACGGCCCAAACAACAAGGCCCAGTGTACTCTAGAGCTTAGAAATCAGGGTAATTAAAAGAAAACAACTCAGAAGGATGAGAAGTCACATCAGTGAGAGAAAGACAAAAAAGGTGCTTATACTGTGGAATACTGGAATTTAAATAAACGGCATGTTTAAAGATGCAAGAATTATTAATAGTGTTAAATGGTAATGAGATATTTAGTAAAAACAAGGATTGAGATTTGGCAATTGTATTTACCAACACTTGAGACAAATTATGACCTTGATAACAGCAGGGTCAATGGAGTGGCAAGAAAGAAAACGTATTTGAAGTGATAGGAGAGATATTTGACATAGTGAAAAATAGATAACTGTTCTCAGGTGTTAACTATGTAATTAAAATAGAGTTCATCATTATACACAATTTTTGAATTATTCTAAATGTTGGCCAAAAGTACAGTGGCTCACACCTGTTATCCCAGCATTTGGGAGGCCAAGTCAGGAAGATCACTTGAGGCTAGGCATCCAAGACCAGTCTGGGTAAAATAGTGAGACCCCATCTCAAGAAACAAACAAACAAACAAAAGCTAAATAGAAACTAAACAAAATGAATATATTTAATATAGCAATAATTTTAAGTATGAAACTTAATAAAGTACTACTTCTACTTGCATAGAAATAGAACATAACATGTCCATAAGTACAAGTGAAACACTATAACATAGTAATTAAAGTAACAGCAAATAAAATTTTCAATGTATTGGTATATTACATAGATTATTTAGTCAACCTTAACAGTCCACTAAGTAGGTATTGCCTTAGTATTAAACAATCTTATTATTGTAGGATATAAGACATATTTAATATAAATTCAAATGTACTTCTAATTTTTTAGAAGTTATCTCCCTTAGAGGAAAGAAGAATTCACTTCTGTCTAACTGTTTGACTAAGACTTAGGTCTTCTACCCTTGGTCTGAGACCTACACCATTCCTTCCCATAGTTCTCCAGTCTTTTGACTGCCTGAACTTCACCATTGGCTTTTCTAGGTCTCCAGTTTGCAGAAATCAGATTGTTAGACTTCTCAGCCTCATAATCAGATGAGCTTTTCAGGAGTTTTCCTCAAGCACACAAGCAATCTAAGATATTAATGAAAACAACAACAGAAATTTATTTCAAGGTAATACAATTACACTTCCTGATCAGATTTCAGTGTTTTAATTTCTCATTTAAAAAAGCAAACAATTCCAAAGTGCAGATCATAAATAACTTTAACAGATGTTCTAACCCTTACTCCTCAGCCTTCCTTTTTGCGGGGAAGTATATGTAATGATTTAATAAGTAAAAGTTTTTTCATGTGGCTAAGCAAGTTTATACTAGCACTTGAAATAAAAGATCTGTGTAACAAGTAGTATGAATTTAATGGAAGATACACAGAAGAGTCCCAGTTAAATCAAAATAAATAATAAGACACAGATGAAAGAGAAAGTATGGATGGAAGTTTTTATCTACAAACATCATCACTGAATGATAGCAAAATCCATGTGAGAGGGCTTAACTAATCATTCCTTGGTGGAATGGCAGACTAGTCACTTGCAAACCAGTAACAGCAATGATTTACAAAGCATCTCTAAATATTAGGACTTCTTTAGTCTACCAAACAAGCTTTAATTTAAGATTGAATTCTTATCTAGCATCATTTCAGACCACAATATTATGAAACTAGAAATCAGTAACAGAATGAATCTTGGAAAATTTACAAATATATAGATATTAACCACATACTCCTAAACAACCAATGGGTTGAAGAAGAAATCAAAATGGAAACTAAAAATATATTGAGACAAACAATAATAGAAACACACCACACCAAAAACTAGAATGCAGCAAAAGCAGTTCTGAAAGGGAAATCTATAACAATAATGCCTAGATTAAAAAAGAAAAAAATGCCAAATAAGTGGTCTAACCATATGCTTCAAAGAACTACAAAAAAGGGAACAAACCAAGCCCCAAATTAGCAGAAAGAAAGAAATAATAAAAATCAGAACAAAAATAAATTCAAAAGAGAACAAAACCAACACAGAAAAATATCACTAAAACTGAGTTGTTTTTTATTAATTAAACAAAATTGACTATTCTTAGCTAGTTTATCTAAAAAAGAGAGAAGACCCAAGTAAACAAAATCAAAAAGGTAAGTAAAAAAATACAAGAAATGCCTCAGAAATAAAAAGAATCATAAGGGACTCTTTTGAAAAAGTATATGCCAACAAATTTAAAAACTGAGAGGAAATGGATAAATTTCTACAAAAAAAGAGAAAAAATCAGGATTGAACCAGAAAGAAGTAGAAAGTCTGCAAAGACAAGGAAAAAGTAATGAGATTGAGAAAGTAACCAAAACCTCTCAACAGATAAAAGCCCAGAATCAGATGGCTTCATAGCTGAATTCTATCAAACATTCAAAGAAGATTTAATACTAATACATTTTAAACTCTTCCAAAAATTAGAAGTGAGAGGAATACTTTCAAACACATTTTATAAGGCCAGCTCACTTGGTACCTAAGTGATGCAGCCAAAGACAACACAAGAAAAAAAAATACTACTGACCAATTTCACTGATAACCATTGATGCAGAAATGCTTAATAAAATATTAACTAGATGAGTCAAACCACATATAAAAATATTATGTATCATGAGTAAGTGGAATTTATCTTGGGAATGCAAGGCTAGTTCAATAAATTGAAATTAATCAATGTGATATGTCACATTGACAGAATGAAAGATAAAAATCAAATGATCATCTCAATTGGTGCAGAAGAAAGAATTTGACAAATTCTAACATCCTCTCTTAATAAAAACTCTGAAGAGTTTAAATACAGAAGAAAAGTTTCTCAACATAACATTTATATCCAATTGGGAAAAACTCACAGCTAGCATTATATCCAATTGGGAAAAATTGAAAGCTTTTCCAAGAAAATTTTGTAGAAGCAATCACACCCATTCTTGCCACTTGTATTCATCATAATAGTAGCAAGAGCAATCAGAAAAGAAAGCAAAATAAAAGGCATCGAAATCAGAATGGAAGAAGTAAAATTATCTATATTTGCAGATGACATAATCCTATATGTAAAAAAAAAAAACTGTCAAAGATTTCACACAAAATAACTTTAGAGATAATAAATGAATTCAGTAAAGTTGCAGGATAAAAAATCAACATTCATAATTGGTAGCATTTTTCTACCATAAATAATGACCTGCCAAAAAACAAGGAACAATTTCTTTCACAAAATCATACTCACCAAGATAAAATACTTAGGAATAAATTTAACCAAGGAGTTGAAAGATCTATACACTGAAAACTATAAAACATTGATGAAATACATTTAAAACTATAAAAATAAATGGAAAGATGACCTATGTTTATGAGTTGGAAAAATAATATTGTAAAAGTAATATACTACTTAAAGCAATATATGGATTTAAAGCAATCCTTTTCAAAATACCAATGACATTCTTCCCCAAAATAGAAAAAATTCCTAATATTTTCATGAAAACATGAAAGACCTTAAACAGTCAAAACGATCATGTGAAAGAAAAGCAAAGTTGGAGGCATAACACTTCTTAATTTAAAATTAAATTACAAAGTTATAGTAATCAAAATAGTCTAGTACTGGCAGAAAAACAGATGCATAGACGAGTGGAACAAAATAGAGAGACCAGAATTAAATCTAAACATACATAATCAACTTATAATCAATACAATTTTTGGCAAGGGCGCCAAGAGGACCCAATGGAAAAAGGTCAATCTCTTCAAGAAATGATGTTGAGAAGACTTGATTTCTACATGCAAAATAATAAAACTAGACCCTTATCTTACACCATACACAAAAATTAACTCAAAATTGATAAAAGACCTGAATGTAAGACCAGAAGCCATAAAACTCTTAAAGGAAAACACAGGAGGGAAGCTCCTCAACATTTGGCCTTGGCAATGATTTTTTGGATATAAACCCAAAAGCTTAGACCACAATAGCAGAAATAAATAAATGAGACCACATCAAACTAAAACCTTCTGCAGAACAAAGGAAATAATCAACAAAATGAAATGGCAGCCTACCGATTGGAAAAAAAAAAAAATTATAAGCCTTTTATCAGAAAAGGGATTAATATCTAAAATTTATAAAGAAGTGATACAGCTTAATAGTAGAAAAACAAATAATTCATTAAAAAATGGGCAAAAGACCTGAATAGAAATGTCTCCAATGAAGGCATAAAAGACACCCACAGATACATGCCAAAGGTGCTCAAAATCATTAATCATCAGGGAAGTGCAAATCAAACAATTTTGAGATATATTTCTTCACACCCATTAGGAAGGTTATTTTCAAAAAAACATTAAAAATAGCAAATGTTGGAGAGAGTTTGGAAAGAGAGGAATTTCTGTACATTGTTGGTGGGAATGTAGTTAGAATAGCCTTTATGAAAAACATTATGAGGGTTTCTAAAGAAATGAAAAGGATAACTGCAATAAGACCCAGCAATCCTCTTCTTGGACATATACACAAAAGAAATGAGACTACCACCTGCGAAAGTTATTAGTGTTCTAGTGTTTATTTTAGCATTACTCACAATAGACATGATATGAAAACAACCCTAAGTGTTGATGGACAAACAGAAAAAAAAAAAAAAAAAA
>NW_022162179.1:0-7470 GCF_008728515.1 Papio anubis | reverse complement strand
TAACAAAGAGAAAGAAGCTTTATGAGAAACTTCTTTGTGTTCTGTGAAATCATCTTCCAGAGTTACAGCTTTTCCCTCAAGAAGCCTTTCACTAAGACAGTTCTTGTGGTATTTGCAAAGTGATATTTGGAAGTCCATAGAGGGCTATGGTGAAAAAGGAAATATCCTCAGATGAAATCTGGAAAGAAGCTTTCTGAGAAACTTCTTAGTGTTGTGTCAATTCATTTCACAGAGTTACACCTTTCCCCTCAAGAAGCCGCTCGCTACGCCTGTTCTTGTGGAATTCGCAAAGTGATATTTGGAAGCCCATAGAGGGCTATGGTGAAAAAGGAAATATCCTCAGAGAAAAACAGGAAAGAAGCTTTCTGAGAAACTGCTTTGTGATGTGTGACTTCCACTCACAGAGTTACATCTGTATTTCGTGGATCTCTTTGCTAGCCTTATTTCTGTGGAATCTTAGAACAGATGTTTCGTTTCCATTTGACGACTATAGGTCCAAAGAAGTATCCTCCGTTAACAAAGGGAAAGAAGCTTTCTGAGAAACTTCTTTGTGTTCTGGGAAATCATCTCACACAGTTACCGCTTTCCCTTTATGAAGCCTTTCACTAAGACCGTCGTTGTGGAATTTGCAAAGTGATATATCCAAGCCCATAGAGGGCTATGGTGAAAAAGGAAATATCCTCATATGGAATCTGGAAAGAAGCTTTCTGAGAAACCGCTTAGTGTTCTGTTCATTCACTCTCAGAGTTACAGCTATCCCCGCTAAGCCTGTCCTGTGGGAATTCAAAGTGATATTTGGAAGCTCGCTTTAGAGGCCATGGCAAAAGAAAATATCCTCAGAAAACTGAAAGAAGCTTTCTGAGAAACTGCTTTGTGATGTGTGGATCTCCACTCCACAGATTTACATCTGTATTTCGTGGATCTTTTTGCTAGCCTTATTTCTGTGGAATCTGAGAACAGATGTTTCGGATACATTTGAAGGCTATAGGGCCAAAGGAAGTATCCTCCCATAACAAAGGGAAAGAAGCTTGAGAAACCCTACAAAGCCTGCATATCTCACAGAGTTGCTACAGCTTTCCCCTGTGGGAAGCCTTTCTACTCCAAGACCGTTCTTAGAATGCTGGCGATATGGAAGCCCATAGAGGGTGAAAGGCGAAATGATCCCCTACAAACCCGAAAAGCCCTCGAGAAACTGCTTAGTGTTCTGTTAATTCATCTCACAGAGTTACAGCTTTCTCCCTCTGCCAGCCGCTCAAGCCTGTTCTTAGAGTCTCAAGAAGATATTTGTAGCTTCCGCAGAGGCTATGGTGAAAAAGGAAATATCCTGAGAAAAACTAAAAGAAGCTTTGTAAAACTGCTTTCCCCTGATAGTATCTCCACCTCACAGGTTACATCTGTATTTCGGATATGTTTATAGCCTTATTTCTGTGGAATTTGAGAATAGATATTTCGGTTTCTCGAATACCGTAGGCCAAAGGAAATATCCTCCGATAACAAAGAGAAAGGCTTTCTGAGAAACTTCTTTTGTGTTCTGTAAAATCATCTTCCAGAGTTAAGGATTTTCCTCAAGAAGGCCTTTCGCCATTTACACTTTTTGTGAATTTGCAAAGTGATATCGGAAGCCCATAGAGGGGCATATACTTAGTTAGAAATATCTCAGATGAAATCTGGAAAGAAGCTTTCTGAGAAACTGCTTAGTGTAAGCGTGCATTCATCTCACAGAGTTACAGCTTTCCCCTCAGGAAACCTTTCGTTAAGAGAGTTCTTGTGGAAATTCCAAAGTGATATTTTTAAGCCCCTAGAGGTCTATCGGGAAAAAGGAAATATCCTCAGAGAAAAACCCCAGCAAGCTTTCTGAGAAACTGCTTAGTGTCCTCGAATCTCATCTCATTAGAATTACAGCTTCAGAAAGCCGCCGCTAAGACAGTTCTGCAGGTAATTTGCAAGGTATTTGGAAGCCCATAGAGGGCTATCGTGAAAAGGAAATATCCTCAGACAAAATCTGCAAAGATGCTTTCTTAGATATTGCTGTGTGATGTGTGACTTCCACTGAGAGAGTGACATCTGTATTTCATGGATCTCTTTGCTAGCCTTATTTCTGTGGTTTCTGAGAACAGATATTTTGGATCCCTTTGAAGAGATAGGCCAGCAGCCATCCTCCTATAACAAAAGAGGAAAGAAGCTTTCTGAGAAACTTCTTTTAGTTCTGCAAAATCAACCTGAGTTACAGCTTCAAGAAGCCGTCTGCCAAGACAGGTCTTGTAGAATTTGCAAAGCAGCATTGGAAGCCCATAGTGGGCTATGGTGAAAAAGGTTTTGTTCCCGATGAAACCTGGAAAAGAAGCTGAAACTGCTTAAGTGTTCTGTGAATTCATCTCACAGAGTTACAGCTTTCCTCAAGAGGCCGTTCAAGCCTGTTCTTGTGTAATTTTTAAACTGATATTTGGAAGCCCATATAGGGCTATGGTGAAAAGGAAATCTCCTCCGAGAAAAACTGGAAGAAGCTTGAGAAACTGCTATGTGATGTGTGACTTCCACTCACAGAGTTCCTATCTGTATTTTGTGGATCTCTTTGCCAGCCTTAGTTCTGTGGAATGAGAACAGATATTTCGGATCCCTCGAAGACTATAGGGTCAAAGGAAATATCCGATAACAAAGAGAAAGCAGCTTGAGGAACTTTGTGTTCTGTGAAATCATCTCACAGAGTTACAGCTTTTACCCTCAAGAAGCCGCTAAGCCTGTTCTTGTGGAATTTAAAGTGATATTTCTGGAAGCCCATAGATGATATGGCACAGTGATATATCCTCCGAGAAAACTGGAAAGAAGCTTGAGAAACCGTTTTGTGATATGTGACTTCCCACTCACATTACATCTGTTTTCGTGGATTTCATACACTTATTTCTTTTTGGAATCTGAGAACAGATATTTCTGACTCAGAAGATTATGGTAGGGCCAAAAGGAAACATCCTCGTATTAAAGAGAAAGAAGCTTGGAGAAACTTTGTGTTCCGTGGAAATCATCTCAAGGTTTCACAGCTTTTCCTCAAGCAGCCTTTCGCTAAGACAGTTCTTGTGGAATTTGCAAGCGATATTTTAGTTCTTAGAGGGCTACGGTGAAAAGGAGGTGTCCTCAGATGAAATCTGAAAGTTAGAAGGTTTCTAGAAACCGCTTAGTGCCTGCTTAATTCATCTCACGGAGTTACAGCTTTTCCTCAAGAAGTCGCTTCTAAGCCTCCGGTTCTACTGAATCTGAAAGTATATTTGGAAGGCCTTAGAGGGCTGTGGTGAAAAAGGAAATATCCCCAGAGAAAAACTGAAAGTGAAGAGTTGTGGTGTTCTGCTTTGTGATGAGTGATTCACTCACAGAGTTACATCTGTATTTCGTGGATCTTTGCTAGCTGCTATTTCTATGAATTTGAGAATTAGATATTTGGATTGCCTCGAAGACTATGGGCCAGCGAAATATCCTCTGCAAAAGAGGGAAAGGAGCTGTTTGAGGTAAACGTCTTTGTGTTCTGTGAAATCATCTCACAGATATAGCTTTCCCTCAAGAAGCCTTTCGCTAAGACAGTTCTTGTGAATTCCCAAGTGATATTTGGAAGCCCATAGAGGGCTATGGTGAAAAGGGAATATCCCCAGATGAAATCTGGAAGAAGCTTTCTGAGAAACTGCTTAGTGTTCTGTGAATTCATCTCTACAGGAGTTACAGCTTCTCTCAAGAAGCCGCCGCTAGGGCCTGTTCTTGTGGAATTGCAAGTGATATTTGGAAGCCCATAGAGGCCATGCTGAAAAAGGAAATTGAGAAAAACTGGGAAGAAGCTTTCTGAGAAACTGCTTTGTGATCGCAAGTGACTTCCACCTGCCAGATGCAATTCTATTTCGTGGATATGTTTGCTAGCCTTGGTTTCTTGTAAATCTGAGAACAGATATTTAGATCCCTTTCAAGTATAGCTGGAAAAGGAAATATCCTCCGATAATAAAAGAGAAAGAAGCTTCTGAGAAACTTTCTGTGTGTTCTGTGAAATCATCTCACAGAATTATAGCTTTCCCTCAAGAAGCCTCGTTGCTAACACAGTTTTTGTGAAATTTTGCAAAGTGATATCGCCTCCAGAGGGTTATAGTGAAAAGGAATTGTCCTCAGATGAAATCTGGAAAGAAGCTTGATAAACTGCTTTGTGATGTGTGCTTCCACTCACAGAGTTATATCTACTCGTGGATCCCTATAGCCTTATTTCTGAATTGAGAACAGATACTTGATCCCTTTGAAGACTGTGAGGTCAAAGGAATATCCTCCTAACAAAGAGAAAGAAGCTTGAGAAACTTCTTTGTGTTCTGTGAAATCATCACCCAGTTTTGTACAGCTTTCCTCTCAAGAAGCCTTTCGCTAAGACAGTTCTTGAATTTGGTAAGTGATATTTGGAAGCCCATAGAGGGCTATACTGAAAAAAGGAAATATCTCATATGAAATCTGGAAAGAAGCTGGAGAAACTGCTTAGTGTTCTTTGACCATCTCACAGAGTTACTGCTTTCCTCCAGGAAGCCTCGCTAAGCCTGTTGTTCTTGTGGAATCAAAGTGATACTTGGAAGCCCATAGAGGGCTATGGTGAAAAAGGAACATCCTCAGATGAAATCTGGAAAGAATTTTCTGGAGAAACTGCTTTGTGATGTACTCCACTCACAGACCATGTCTGTATTTCGTGGACTTTAAGGGCCTTATTTCTGTGGAATCTGAGGGCCCAGATAGTTCGGATCCTTTTGAAGACTATAGGGCCAAAGGAAATATCTCGAAAAAAAAGAGAAAAAAGCTTGAGTAACTTCTTTCTGTTCTATGAAATCATCTCACAGAAAGTTACAGCTTTCCCTCAAGCAGCCTTTCGCTAATGACAGTTCTTGTGGAATTTGGTAAAGTGATATTTGGAAGCCCATAGAGGGCTATGGTGAAAAGGAAATATCCTCAGATGAAATCTGGGAAAGAAGCTTTCTGAGAAACCGCTTAGCGTTCTGTGCATTCATCTCAGAGAGTTACAGTTTCCTCAAGAAGCCGCTAAGCCTGTTCTTGTGGGAATTCAAACTGATATTTAAAAGCCCATGGAGGGCTATGGAAAAGGAAATATGCTCAGAGAAAAACTGAGCAGCTTGAGAAACTGCTTGATGTGACTTCCACTCACAGAGTTACTGCTGTATTGCGGATCTCTTTGCTAGCCTTATTTCACTGAATTTGAGAACAGATATTTCCTTGGATCCTCAAAGACTATAGGGCCAAAAAGAAATATCCTCCTCGATAACAAAGAGAAAGAAGCTTTCTGAGAAACTTTTGTGTTCTCAGAAATCATCTCACAGACTTTACAGCCCTCACAGCCTTTCGCTAAGACAGTTCTTGTGGCATTTTCAAAAGTGATATTTGGAAACCCATAGATGCTATGGTGAAAAGGAAATATCCTCAGATGAAAATCTGGAAAGAATCTTCTGAGAAACTGCTGCAGTGTTCTGTGAACTCCACCTCACAGAAGTTACATTCCCCTCAAGAAGCCTTTTGCTAAGACAGTTCTTGAGGAATTTGCAAATTGATTTGGAGTCTAGCAGAGGGCTAAGGTGAAAAGGAAAATATCCACAGATGAAATCTGGAAAGAAGCTTGAGAAATGGGTTAGTGTTCTGTTAATTCATCTCCCATAGAGCTTCTCCGGAAGAAGCCGCTCGCTGCTTTCGTTCCTTGTGGAATCTCAGTGATATTTGAAGCCCATAGAGGGCTATGTTGGAAAAGGAAAACATCCTCACAGAAAAAAAAAAAAAAAGAAGCTTCTGGAGAAACTGCTTTGTGATGTGTGACTTCCACCAACAGGGTTGGCATCTCTATTTCGTGGATCTCCTTGCTAGCCTTACTTCTGTGGAATTGAGGTCAGATATTATGGATCTTTGGAAGACTATGGAGCCAAAAGGAAATATTCTCCGGTAACAAAGAGAAAGAAGCTTCTGAGAAACTTGTATGTGTTCTGTGAATCATATCACAGAGTTACAGCTTAATTCTGAAGCCTTTAGCTAAGACAGTTCTTGTGGAATTTTGCATAGTGATATTTGGAGGCCCTGAGAGGGCTAAGTGGTGAAAAAGGAAATATCTTCAGATAAAATCTGGAAAGAAGCTTTCTGAGAAACTGGTTTAGTGGTCTTGTTAATTCATCTCCCAGAGTTACAGCTTTCCCCTCAAGAAGCCGCTCGCTAAGCCTTTTCCTGTGGAATTCGCAAAGTGATATTTGGAAGCCCATAGAGGGCTATGGTGAAAAAGGAAATATCCTCAGAGAAAAATTGGAAAGAAGCTTTCTGAGAAACTGCTTTGTGATGTGTGACTTCCACTCACAGAGTTACATCTGTATTTCGTGTATCTCTTTGCTAGCCTTATTCCTGTGGAATCTGAGAACAGATATTTAGGATCCCTTTCAAGACTATACGGAAAAGGAAACATTCTCCGGTAACAAAGAGAAAGAAGCTGTCAGAGAAGCTTCTTTGAGATCTGTGAAATCGTCTCACAGAGTTACAGCTTTATTCTCAAAAAGCCTTTCGCTAAGAAAGTTCTTTTGGAATTTGCAAAGTCATATTTGGAGGCCCATAGAGGGGTATGTTGAAAAAGGAAATATCCTCAGATGAAATCTGGAAAGAAGCTATCTGAGAAACTGCTTAGTGTTCTGTTAATTCATCTCACAGAGCTACATCTGTATTTCGTGGATCTCTTTGGTAGCCTTATATCTGTGGAATCTGAGAACAGATATTTCGGATCCCTTTGAAGACAACAGGGCCAAAAGAAATATCCTTTGATAACAAAAGAAAGAAGTTTTCTGAGAAACTTCTTTGTGTTCTGTGAAATCGTCTCACAGAGTTACAGCATTCCCCTTAAGAAGATTTCGCTAAGACAGTTCTTGTTGAATTTGCATAATGATATTTGGAAGCCCATAGAGGGCTATGGTGAAAAAGGAAATAATCTCAGATGAAATCTGGAAAGAAGGTTTCTGAGTAACTGCTTAGTGTTCTGTGAATTCATCTTACACAGTTACAGCTTTCCCCTCAAGAAGCCTTTCGCTACGACAGTTCATGTGGAGTTTGCAAAGTGATGCTTGGAAGCCCATAGAGGGCTATGCTGAAAAGGAAATATCCTCAGAGAAAAAAAGGAAAGAAGCTTTCTGAGAAACTGCTTTCTGATGTGTGACTTCCACTCACAGAGTTACATCTGTATTTCTTGTATCTCTTTGCTAGCTTTTTTCTGTGGAATATGAGAACAGATATTTCGGATCCCTTTGAAGACTATTGAGCCAAGGGAAATATCCTCCGATAACAAAGAGAACTAAGCTTTCTGAGAAACTTTTTGTGTTCTGTGAAATCATCTCTCAGAATTACCGCTTTCCCCTCAAGAAGCCTTTCGCTAAGCCTGTTCTTGTGGAATTCGCAAAGTGATATTTGGAAGCCCATAGAGGGCTATGGTGA
>NW_022162178.1:0-7489 GCF_008728515.1 Papio anubis | reverse complement strand
ATTTCTGTCTCTTTTTAAAATCAGGTTCTCACTCTGTTACTCAGGCTGGAGGGCAGTGAGTGGTACAATCACAGCTCACTGCGGTCTTGACCTCTTGAGCTGAAGCAATCCTCCCACCTTGGGTAGCTGGAAGCACAGACGTGAGCCACTGTGCTGGGCTAATTTAGAAAATTTTTTTAGACATGGGATCTCACTTACTGCCCAGGCTGGTCTCAAACTTCTGGGCTCAAGGGATACTCCTGCCTCAGCCTCCCAAATTGCTGAGCTTACAGGTGTGAGGCACCACACCTGGCCAATTTCTGTTTTAAATTTCTGATACATTATGCATATGTCAATAGGTCTAGTCTACATAAACCAAAGCTCTTTGGGATTCTCAAGACATTTTCAGGGTGTGAAGGATTTCTGAGATGAAAGGTTTGAGAACTGCTCCACTAGTCCAAGCTCAGGCTAGTGCTGGAAAAGGCCAGGCTTCATCTACACTGTGCTGTTTGCAGTAAAGTAGGTTCAGTTCCAAATTGTGCCACATCCTGGCTGTAGGACTTTAGGCTTTCCTTCACCTCTCTGGGCCTCTGTGCCATCTGTAGAAATGGAGATGATGATGTTTAGTGACTGCTGGTGGCAGACAGAGATAGAGACAAGTTCACTGACTTGTGAAACATTGGTGGGACAGTCAGGAGGTCCTGATGATGTATTACGAAGATGAGAGTAAAGAGTTGGTGGCCGGGGGCAGTGGCTCACACCTGTAATCCCAGCACTTTGGGAGGCCGAGACGGGTGGATCACCTGAGGTCAGGAGTTCAAGATCAGCTTGGCCAACATGGTGAGCCCCCATCTCTACTAAAAATACAAACATTAGCTAGGCGTGGTGGCAGGCGCCTGTAATCCCAGTTACTTAGGAGGCTGAGGCAGGAGAATCGCTTGAACCCAGGAGGCAGAGGTTGCAGGAGCCGAGACTGTGCCATCGCACTCCAGTCTGGGCGACAAAAGGGAAATTATGTCTCAAAAATAAATAAATAAAACTAAAGTGTTGGTTTTTCTGATTTATTATGAAGACAGACCTATCTCATGATCTTATTCCCAAGGCTATTCTTTCTGTGCAGCCCCTGCAGCCCTCAGTTCCTCCTTAGAGGAGTCTGTAATCAGGAGGACTGATTTCTGCCTTCTGCATAATTGCTAACACTGGGAAACTCATATTTCCCTTTTTCTGCCCACTGTGGTGAGAATTGCTGAGCTGATATCTTCCCCCAACTCAAAAGGAAGTGAACGCCCTGCCCTGCGCAGGGGGCCCGAAGCCATCTCCTCTGCCTCTTGGGGATGTGGTCGGGATCTTGCCCGAGGTCAACCACACGGCACACACATGCCTACACGCCACGCCTCTTGGGGAGGAAGCTCTTGGAGGCTGCCAGCCTTCTTCAAAGGAAGGAAGAAGCAAAACCCACCGGCAACAAGAACTAAAACTGTGTGTGTGATCTCAGTGCAGACATAGGCAGATACATCAGTAGAACCAAATGGGAAGCCCGGAGACACACTGGGAGGTCAGCCCACGGCGCTGTGCCATGACAGCGAAGGGGCCACCCTGAGAAGCTGCAGCCCATGTCCTCCCTAAGGCTTCACAGCGGGACGCCTGCTCTAGAGAAACCACCTCGGTTGGCATGCAGGACTTGGCCTGGCACTTCCGTGAACCTGATTTCATGAGCACCCAGAGATTGGGGTGAGAGTCTCTCTCAAGAGTTCACGTTAATCACAATCCTAGAGGCTGTGACATTTATCCCAGAAGCCGAATGTATTGATTTGTGAGGGAAAGATCCAACTGTTAAAAAGTAAACCAGAAAAAGCACTTGACAAAATCCAACATTCATTTCTGATTAAAACAAAACAACACAAAACAACTCCTAGCAAACTAGGAAGAGAAGTGAACTTCTCCCAACTTTGGCATTTGTCCAAACCCATAGTACGTCTATCACCAAGAGTAGACACTAATGTAAAAACCCTCCTGTAAACAGTGGACTTCAGGTGATTAGAGTGTGTCAGTGCAGCCCGATGGATTGTGACCAATGAAGCACTGTGGTGGGGGATGTTGACAGTGGGGAAGGCTGTGCATGCAGTGGGGGCAGGGGGTGTGTGGGAACTCGCTGGACTTTCTGCTCAATTTTGCCGTGAACCTAAAACTGCTTTAAAAAATAAAGTCCTAAAAAATGCTCAGCACTGCTAATCATCAACAAAATGCCCATTAAAACCACAATGAGATCTCATCTCACACCAGTCAGAATGGCTATTATTAAACGGACAAAAAATAACAGATGTTGGTGAGGCTGCAGAGAAAAGGGAACTCTTTATATGCTGTTGGTAGGAATGTAAATCAGTACAGCCTCTGTGGAAAACAGTGTGAAGATCTCTCAAAAACTGAAAATAGAACCATACTGTCTTTTGATCCAGCAATCCCTCTATGGGTATCTACCCAAACAAAAAGAAATTAGTGCATCAAAGGGATACCTGCACTTGTATGTTTATCGCAGCATTATTCACAATAGCAAAGATATAAAATCGACCTACGTGTCCTTCAACAGGTGAATGAATAAAGAAAGTGTGGTGCATATACACAATGGAATATCACTCAGCCATAAGAAGAATGAAATTATTGGCCAGGTGCGGTGGCTCACGCCTGTAATCCCAACACTTTGTGAGGCTGAGGCGGGCGGATCACGAGATCAGGAGTTCGAGACCAACCTGACCAATACGGTAAAACCCCATCTCTGGCCGGGCGCGGTGGCTCAAGCCTGTAATCCCAGCACTTTGGGAGGCCGAGATGGGCGGATCACGAGGTCAGGAGATCGAGACCATCCTGGCTAACACGGTGAAACCCCGTCTCTACTAAGAATTGCCAAAAGAGGTGGCAGCGCCTGTAGTCCCAGCTACTCGGGAGGCTGAGGCCGGAGAATGGCGTGAACCCGGGAGGCGGAGCTTGCAGTGAGCTGAGATCCGGCCACTGCACTCCAGCCTGGGCGGGGGCGCGAGACGGCGTCCTCCTCAAAAAAAAAAAAA
Organism: Papio anubis; assembly: GCF_008728515.1. NCBI lineage: Eukaryota > Metazoa > Chordata > Mammalia > Primates > Cercopithecidae > Papio > Papio anubis. The sequence goes on along the minus strand of NW_022162178.1, from coordinate 4,448 downwards.
AAAAGGAATGAAATTATGTTTTTGGCGGCATCATGGATGGAAATGGAGGTCAGTCATTATCTTAAGTGAAACGAGCCAGGTGCAGAAAATAAAATACTGCATGTTCTCACTCATAAGTGGATACTAAGAAATGTGTGCATATGGAGGTAGAGTAGAATGCTAGACAATGGAGACTCAGAAGGGTGAGGGGCTGGGGGGATGGGAGGGTGGATGATGAGAAATTAGTTAGTGGGTACAATGTACATGGTGGGTGCACTGAAAGCCCTGACTTGACCACTATGCAATCTATGCATGTAACACAATTGCACGTGTACCCAATACATTTGCACAAATCAAAATAAAGGTAACTAAAAAGATAAAAATAAAGTCTTTAAAAGGAAAAGAGTAACCCAGATTATGTTGTTCTTTGTTAAAAACCCTACAGAGTCCTCTCACCCAATCAAGGGAACCTAAAGTCCTTATAATAACCTGCGAGAACCTTCGCTATCTGGCCTGTTTCCCGTTTGTCCACATCTCACGTCACCTTCCCCCGCCTTGCCTGGCCCCAGTCACACTGGGCTACATGCAGCCTCCTGCTTCAGGGCTCCTGAACGTGCTGTTTCTTCCTCTGGGAATGTTCTCACTCTATCTGCAAGGATCACGCCCTCACTTCCTTCAGGTCTTTACTGAGCTGTCACCTGCTCAGTGAGGCTATCCCTAGCCTCCTTTTTTTTTTTTTTTTTTTTTTTTTTTGAGACGGAGTCTCATTTCTTGTCACTTCGGCTAGCTAGAGGCAGTGGCCAGACTCCTCAGCCTACTGCAAGCCCGGGCCCCGGTTCACGCATTCCTCCTGTCTCAGCCTCCCGAAAGTAGCTGGGGACTACAGGCTTCACCTCTGCGCCTGCCAATTTTGTATTTTTAGTAGAGACGGGTTTCACTGCAGCAGCCAGATGGTCTCTGGACCTCTGACTCCTCGGATCCACTCCTGCCCTGCCTCCCCAAAGTGCTGGGATTACAGGGTTTGAGCTTACCAAGGCTTCGCTATTTTTGAGACTCTGGAGTCCCATTTCCCGCCCAGGCTGGGAGTGCAGTGGCCGATCTCAGCCTCACTGCAAGCCCGCTACTCCCAAGCCCTCCGGGCCCCGGCTCACGCCCTCATCCCGGCCCCGCTCCCAGCTGACTACAGGCGCCTGGCCACTGCACCTGCCAGTTTTTATTTTTTTTTTTTTTTTTTAGTAGAGACGGGGTTTCACTGCGGTTAGCCAGGATGGTCTCGACCTCCTGACCTTGATCCTCGCCTCTTGCCTCGGCCTCCCAAAGTGCTGGGATTACAGGCTTGAGCCACCAAGGCCCGGCCCTCCCTAGTCAGCCTCCTTTCTCAAGTCAGATTCCTCCCTCATATACCTTTAATTCTTCCCAGGTTTCGTTTTCCCCTTCGTACCCATCACCAGCTAACATCCTACCTAGTTTGTTTCTTTGATGGTCAGCCAGCTTCCTCCACTAGAGAATAAACGTCTTGAGAACAGGGGTTTTGTCAGTTATTTCTATTATTATTTTAATATATATATTAAAAATGTAAATATGAATATAAAATACATATATTATATATACATATATGTATTTCAGAAAGAGGGTCTCACTCTGTTGCCCAGGCTCTGAACTCAAGTGATCCTACTGCCTTCTCCTTCCAAAGGGTGCCAGGATTACAGGCTCAAACCATTGCAACCTGGCTACTTTGTCAATTTTGTTCACTCCTAAATACTTGCTGAATGAATGAATAGATGAACTATCTGGTGGGCTAAAATGCTGGTAACAGTAGCTCCTCACATACCCTCAGCTCTGCAAAGCCACCTGGGAAGCCATAGCTTCAGGGGTACTGAGTAAGCTGGAATCTGAGCCCAGGGTGTCTGCTGACCTTGGGCAATGCCGTTGAAGGCATCATCCTTGGCAAGGCAATACTCCCTCTCCCCCATATTTTCTCCTTGACACTGCCTTTTCATTCTTCCAGGGCTCTCAGCCCCTTTCTAATTAGTACACTCTTTACTCCCCCACCTCCCTCTTTTCCCCCTTGCTTCCCTTCACTTTTTTCTTCCTTTCTTTCGAAAGGGTCTCATCTGTTGTCCAGGCTGGAGTGCAGTGGTGTGATCATAGCTCACTACAGCCTCCAACTGCTGGGCTCAATAAATCCTCCTGCCTCAGGCTCCCAAAACACTGGGATTACAGGTGTGCACCACTGCGTCTGGCCAGCACACTCTTTCATTCTTTTTTTTTTGTTTGAGACAGCGTCTCACTGTCTTACCCAGGTTGGAGTGCACTGGCATGATCTAGGCTCACTGCAACCTCCACCTCCTGGGTTCAAGTGATTCTCCCGCCTCAGCCTCCCAAGTAACTAGGATTACAGGCATGCACCACCATGCTAAGCTAATTTTTGTATTTTTAGCAGAGACGGGGTTTTGCCATGTTGGCCAGGCTGGTCTTGAACCACTGACCTCAGGTGATCTGCCTGCCTTGGCCTCCCAAAGTGCTAGGTAGGATTACAGGTGTGAGCTACCGTGCCTGGCCCTTACTCTTTCTTAAGATATGCTCAATTTAAAAGTCTTGCTGCCAGGCATGGTGGCTTATGCCTTTAATCCCAGCACTTTGGGAGGCTGAGGTGGGTGGATTGCTTGAGGCCAGGAGTTCAAGACCAGCCTAGCCAACATGGTGAAACCCCATCTCTACTAAAAGTACAAAAAATTAGCTGAGCATGGTGGTGCATATCTGTAATCTCAGCTACTTGGGAGGCAGAGACACAAGAATTCGTTGAATCTGGGTGGCAGAGATTACGGTGAGCCGTGATTGCACCACGGCACTCCAGCCGGGGTGACAGAGCAAGACTCTGTCTCAGCAAAAAATAAAACAAAAAACAAAAACGCTCTTGCTGCCTTGGCATTAAATTATTTCTCTAAGACATCTCACATAACCTCTGCTATGAGTTATTTTTTGCTGATCTTGAACTCTGTCAGAACCAACCTCCTATCCACATAGCTCTCCTGGGAAACATCTATTATCCATGCCTGCATCATGAGAGTCTTAATGTCTGACCTAGTGCCATTAAAAAAAATTTAATGGCTCACAGCTGTAATCCCAGCACTTTGGGAGGCTGAAGCGGGTGGATCACCAGTGAGGTCAGGAGTTCGAGACCAGTCTGACCAACATGGTGAAACCCTGTCTCTACTAAATACAAAAAATTAGCCGGGAGTGGTGGCAGGTGCCTGTAATCCCAGCTATTTGGAAGGCCGCGGCAGGAGAATCTCTTAAACCCGGGAGGTGGAGGTTGCAGTGAGCCAAGATTGCACCATTGCACTCCAGCCTGGGCAATAAGAGCTAAACTCCATCTCAAAAAAAAAAAAAAGAAAAAAAGAAAAAATTTGGCCTGGTGTGGTGGCTCACGCCTGTAATCCCAGCACTTTGGGAGGCTGAGGCAGTTGGATCACAAGAGGTCAGGAGTTCCAGACCAGCCTGATCAACATGGTGAAGCCCTGTCTCTACTAAAAATACAAAAATTGGCTGGGCATAGTGGCAGATGCCTGTAATCCCAGCTACTCGGGAAGCTGAGGCAGGAGAATCGTTGGAACCCAGGAGGCAGAGGTTGCAGTGAGCTGGATCACGCCACTGCACTCCAGCCTGGGCGACAGTGCAAGACTCTGTCTCCAAAAAAAAAAAAAAAAATTAGCTAGGTGTAGTAGCAGGCGCCTGTAATCCCAGCGACTTGGGAGGCTGAGGCAGGAGAACTGCTTGAACCTAGGAGGTGGAGATTGTAGTGAGCCGAGATCACGCCATTGCACTCCAGCCTGGGCAACAAGAGCAAAACTCCAACTAAAAAAAAAATTTTTTTTAGAGACAGAGCCTTGCTCTCTTACCCAGGCTGGAGCACACTGATGCGATCTGCATCCTTGAGCTACTGGGCTCAAGTGATCCTGCCATCTCAGCTTCCCAAAGTGCTGAGAGCAACTCTGGCAACTAAACAAAGTGTGGCCTCAAATAAGCAATATTAAAACCGTGACAACTCATTCAGCTCACAGATGCTGACTAACTGAACCCTTGCTCCACCAGCTATAGCTACAGCTTTGATTCGTCAAGAGACTGATTTCAGTAACTTTCTCCTGACAAGAAGACCACTTTTGGGAGGCCAAGGTGGGCGGATCAGTTGAGGTCAGGAGTTCAAGACCAGCCTGGTCAACATGGTGAAACGCTGTCTCTACTAAAAAAATACAAAACTTGGCGGATCATGAGGTCAGGAGATCGAGACCATCCTGGCTAACATGGTGAAACCCCGTCTGTACTAAAAATACAAAAAAAAAAAAAATTAGCTGGGCATGGTGGCAGGTGCCTGTAGTCCCAGCTACTCAGGAGGCTGAGGCAGGAGAATGGCATGAACCCGGGAGGCGGAGCTTGCAGTGAGCTGAGATTGCACCACTGCACTCCAT
>NW_022162177.1:0-7510 GCF_008728515.1 Papio anubis | reverse complement strand
TGAATGATGAGTCTCTCCAAGCAATTTCTTTAGTAACCTCATGAGAAAGGGAAAAAGATTCCCCTGGAGCAAGTGGCTTTGGTGGAACACGTCCCTCCCAGCTCTCCTCATTCATTCATTTGCCCATTATTCAGCACATGTTTATTGAGTGCCCCCTAAGTGGCAGACATCAACTTGGTTCTGGTCCTGGAGATACACAGTTGAGCAAAAACAGATGCCTGGGCCTCGCCCTCATGAAACTTACAAATCTGAGGGGAGACAGATGTTAGCCAAGTAGCCACGCTCATGAAGCCATAATTACAAACAGCAATTACAAGCCGTGCCCACACAGTGCCCAGAAAGAAAAGATATCACCCAGAATGTCACAGAGGTTTCCGAGCCAGGCCCCGGGGCCAGGGAGTGCTCCTGCGAGATCTGGATGGTCACACAGAGGCCAACGCTGGTCAAGGAAAAGGGCACTTGAGCCAGGTGAGTCAAGAGAGGAATCCAAGAAAGAGAATGGGCTGCAAAAGTGGTGAAGAAGCTGCAAGAGCAAGCAGGGAAGTGAGGCTGACTCATGACGAAGAATAGCAGGAAGTTGCTGTCATCCCTGGGCAGGACAGGGGAGGAGGATGGAGTTACTAGAGCTGCTGCCGGAATCACAGAGATCTGGCCACTTGCAGAGACATTCCCCAAGCAGAGAGAGAGAGAGAAAGAGAGAGGGAGTGAGAGGAGGGCTTCTCCCTCCCCTGGCCCTCCGGTCTCCCAGTCTCCTGCAAATGCCTCTCAAGGACTGTCCCTAATAGGAAGTCAGAGGCAAGGAAGCCTGGGAAATGTAGTTTGCAGGGTCAGCCTGCAGCGCAGAAGGGTGAGGAATGGGATATTCCTGGGACAGGCAGGAATTCATCAGGCACAGACGGAAGGGGTGCAAGTTCCAGGCAACGGAAGCAGCACCTACAAGGACCCTGTGGTGCAATGTGCCGGGTGCCTCTTGGGAAGGCCAAGGCACCAGGAGGCTGCAGGGTTCCAAGAAGCCTCAGGGTCTCCTGGAGGCCTGGGCAGGGCCAGCAAACAGGGATTCTGACCTTTAATCTGAGAGCTCTGAACCCTGAGAAGGATTTTAAGCAAGAGGGAGACCACAACCAGATCTGCGCTTTTGAAAAGACTGTGCTGGCTGCTGGGTGGTGAACAGATGGATGGGGGCCCCCAGAGGGGAAGCAGGTTGGAGGTTGGGGCTGCCCCGCCAAGCCCCTCCCCCAGCTCCCCAGCTTCCAGCCCAGGCCAGGGACCTCTGACTGTCCCCACCCTCTGGCCTCAGACCCCCATGGCAGGAGGAGAACCCTTCTCCTAAGGAGACCCCCACTTTCTTGATCATCTGCTTCCCCCTTTTAGATGGCAGTCCTGGCTCCACCCCCCGATGAGGCCCTGGCTTAGCCCACACCACCCTGCCCACCTCCTTACCCTCTGCTAAGCTCCCCCCAGCGGCCCACACCCTGGGCTGGAGTGCCAGCCACCGAGGCACCTGTCCATGGCTGTTTTCCACTGCTCCAGCAGCTCAGCTTTCAGCTCTGATAAATATTAATGGCCACGCAGGGTCGAGGGGGGCCCCATGGAGAGATAGTCTTTCTGGAAGGCACATCAGGGTGCCCAGTCACAGACGCAACGGGACACCTGGGCCCGACTCCCAGCCTCCTCGCCTGCCCCCACCCCATCCCACTGGGCGCCGAGCCTGGGAGCCCCACATTCAGACTTTCTCTGGTTTTCTCTTAAGCCCAGAGCTCGACTTCCCTTGAGCTAAACCTCGGGCTTCCAAGGAAGAAATGGAGTGAGGAAGAAGTTCTTGAATGACTGACTCAGGGCCCCTTGGCCTCATAACCACAAATCACCCTTTTCCAAAGGGGTAAAAGGAGCTTTAGGCTGGGAGTCAGGAACGTGAGTTCTAGCTGGACTTGGTGTGACTTTGGTCAAGTCGGGGCTGCCCTGGGCCTTGGACTCTCAAATTCAGGGGATGGGCTGGAGCGCATCCAACATCTCAATCCTCTCTAAAAATGCAGGCTTCAGAAGGCAGGCATTTCCGGAAGGCAGGAGCCATTTCAGTTAGCTGGGTGGGGGGTGCTGCTGGTGGGGAGATGAATCTTTGCGCAGCGCCTACTGTATTCAAGGCCCTTTGGCATTTGATCTCCTGACAAGGAGGCATCGTGGGCATGGTTATTGCGCCACACCCACGTGGAGTAAGGAAATGTGGCTCGCAGGTTCGGCCACTTACCAGGGGCCACACTGATAATGAATGCCAGGGTTGAATTTCCATCTAGATTTTGAAATCTGGAGCAAAGTAGTGCAGTACTCAGTGTAGTGTCTGGAGCCAGACAGCCTGGGGTTGAAATCCCAGCTCTGTCTGTTAGAGGCTATGTGATCTTGGCCAAATAGCTTAGCCTCTCTGTGCTTCTGTTTCCTCATCTGTAAAGTGCAGATAATACTTGTGCACCCACCTCATCGGGCACTGAAAGGCTGAAATGGGATGACGTGTGCAGATTTAGCTCAGCTAGCTAAGGGCTCGGGATTGCTGTATTGATGAAGTCTCACTCGAAGACGCATGCGCTTGCCACTGTGTCGGCCTGCGGCTCGTTCGCTTGGACTACACAGTTTTTGAACCCGGAAGTCCCCCGGGAGAAATGCACATCGAACCCAGAACTGGTGGAGTCAGGACCCAAAATCACAAGCGATCAATCTCGGGGACTGTAAGCCACTGTTCCTGGTGAGCACTGTCCTTCAGACAGCTGGAATGTTCTAAATCATTCTAAGACCCAGGCAGAATGGAATTTAAAAATGTATTTCCCCTTTTAGAGTGAGCCGTGCCTAAGTATTTCTGGCCTGTGAAAGGAACACAGTTTCAGAGCCAGGGCAGAAAAACCATGTGTGCTCACAAAACCCAACCCGAATCTTGGCCATCAAGACCGTTTCCTCTGCAACTTGTACGGACTTTACTGCAGCTGCTCTGGAAGGCAGGAGGTGCCCTGTAAGAAGCTGCCCAGGGGGTCAGGCTGGGGGGTGGGCAGCTGAGGGGAGGAGTCAGGAAGGGCTGAGTCTGGGAACCAGGGAGACTTGGGAATTCCATGGGCCTATGAATGTGATTTAAAACATCTTAGTATGCATTAAAGTCAAACATACACTGACCCCATGGTTAGCAATTTGACTCCTAGGTATTAACTCAACAGAAATGCATTATGTATTTTTGCTTTTAGGGGTTTCTTTGGAGGCAGGTTCTCACTCTGTCACCCAGGCTGGAATGCAGTGGCATCGTCATAACTCACTGCAGTCTCGAATTCCTGGGATCAAGCAGCCTTCCTGCCTCAGTCTACCTGGTACCTGGGATTACAGGCATTCGCCACCAGGACCAGCTCTTTCTTTTCTTTTTTTTTTTTTTTTTTTGAGACGGAGTCTCGCTCTGTCGCCCAAGCTAGAGTGCAGTGGCGCAATCCTGGCTCACTGCAAGCTCCGCCTCCTGGGTTCACGCCATTCTCCTGCCTCAGCCTCCTGAGTAGCTGGAACTACAGGCGCCAGCCACCGCGCCCGGCTCATTTTTTGTATTTTTAGTAGAGACGGGGTTTCAACATGGTCTCGATCTCCTGACCTTGTGATCCGCCCGCCTCGGCCTCCCAAAGTGCTGGGATTACAGGCGTGAGCCACCGCGCCCGGCCTTCTTTTTTTTTTTTTGAGATGGACTCTTGCTCTGTTGCCTAGGCTGGAACGCAGTGGCTGCGATATCGGCTCACTGCAACCTCTGCCTCCTGGGTTCAAGCAGTTCTCTGCCTCAGCCTCCCAAGTAGCTGGGATTACAGGTGCCCGCCACCACACTGGGTTAATTTTTGTATTTTTAGCAGAGACGGGGTTTCACCATCTTGGCCAGGCTGGTCTTGAACTCCTGACCTCATGATCCATCCACCTTGGCCTCCCAAAGTGCTGGGATTACAGGTGTGAGCCACCACGCCTGGCCTGACCAGTTAATTTTTAAGTTTGTCTGCAGAAATGGGGTCTTACTATATCGTCCAGGCTGGTCTCGAACTCCTGGGCTCAAGCCATCCTCCCGCCTCAACCTCCCAAAGTGCTGAGATTATAGATGCGGCCACCACACCCAGCCTGCATTTTGTGTTTTCAACCAAAGACATGAAATAGAGTGTTCAGAAAAACACTAATCATGTAAGTCCCAAATGCAAACTCCCCAAAAGCTCACCAATGGCGGAATGGATGAACAAATGATGGAATATTCATCCACAGACTACTATACAGCAATCAAAAAGAACAAAGTACTGCTTCAGGCAAAAACAGGGAAGAATTTCACAGGTCTAACACAGAGCAAAAAGCCAGAGCCGAAGGGTACATACGATACACTTCCACTTAGCGAAGGTACAAAAGCAGCCTGTGCGGACATGGGCTACAACGTGAAGGTCTGAAAACATTATGCTCGCTGAAAGAAGCCAGTCACGAAAGACCACGTGTTGTGGCCGGGCATGGTGGCTTACTCCTGTAATCCCAGCACTTTGGGAGGCCGAGGTGGGTGGATCACGAGGTCAGAGATTGAGACCATCCTTGGCTACCACAAAGTGAAACCCCTCACCTCTACTAAAATAAGTACCAGCTCGGCATGGTGGCGGGAGCCTGTAGTCCCAGCTACTCCGGGAGGCTGAGGCAGGAGAATGTACAACCAGGAGGCGGAGGCTTTACAGCAGCCAAGATTGCACCATTGCACTCCAGCCTGGGCTTACAGAGTGAGACTCACCTCAAAAAAAAAGACTACGTGTTGTACGATCCCATTTATACGAACTGTCCAGAACACGCAAATCCACAGAGACAGAAAGTAGATTAATGATTGCCAGGGACTGGGTGGCGGGGCAGGGGGCTGGAGGTGTTGAGGGTGAGAACTAAAGGGTATGAGGTTTCTTTTGGGGGTGATGAAAATATTCTAAAATGAATTGTGCTGATGGTTGAAAACTCTGTAACACACTAAAGCCATTGAATTGTACACTTTGCCTGGGTGACTGTGTGGTATTTGAATTATATCTCAATAAAGCTGCTAAAAATACAACATTCTTGGTGTTAGAAGTCAAGATGCCTGTAGTCCCGGCTCAGGTCAATAATACAAGGATAGGTGCTGGTCTGAAGCAGGCACATGGGGGCCTCTAAGCCTAAGTAGACATGTCTTCTTTCTGGGCGATAGTTACACAGATATGTTCAGTTTGTGAAAATTCAGCTTGCTGTACACGTATGAAGATGCACACTTTTCTGTACAGAGGCAACACTTCACTAAAAGGTTTTCTTCTTTTTTTTGAGACGGAGTCTCGCTCTGTCTCCCACGCTGGAGTGCAGTGGCGCGATCTCAGCTCACTGCAAGCTTCACCTCCCGGGTTCACGTCATTCTCCTGCCTCAGCCTCCCAAGTAGCTGGGACTACAGGCGCCCGCCACCACGCCCGGCTAATTTTTTGAAGTTTTTAGTAGAGACGGGGTTTCACCGTGTTAGCCAGGATGGTCTCGATCTCCTGACCTCGTGATCTGCCCGTCTCGGCCTCCCAAAGTGCTGGGATTACAGGAATGAGCCACTGCTCCAGGCCCACTAAAAGGTTTTTTAAAAATGACACCCTAGTGTCGTGTCAGACACATGCCTCAGTCCCACCTCATGTCCCCATCCATGAGTCCAGCAACGACCCACCCGCTGCATAAATCAGAGGCCAGGGAAGGCAAGCTGGCGGCTGGGTTTGGAACATGCTTCAGTGACTCAGAGCAGCAGCTGGAAATAATCTGCTGCTGTTGACTTCACCACCCTCCCATTAGGCAGCTCGGGGGACCTGCCGCGGCCCACTGAGTATTCCAGTGCCAGAGAGCTGGGGAACCTGTCCTGAAGTTGGCAGCCGCTGATGAAGCCACAGGCAGGACTCGAAGGCCTGCAGCGAGGCCTGACCATTAGCCTCCCTGGCAGGATCCCTTGAGGGACAAGGACACCTCTAGCAGGAAGGATCTGGGAAGGCGGCCCAACAGGCCAGGAGCTGAGTACACAGCAGGGCGGATGAGAGCGAGGCGCTCTGGCCAGACCGGGTCTCAGTCCAGCTTTAACACTTCCCAGCTCTGACACTGGAGACATGGATTCGCTGTTCCAAGCCTCAGTGTCCTTGTCTGTAAAAGTGTGTAATCGTGCCTACTTTTTAGGCTGTTGTGAGAGCCAAATGGGATAAACATGACTATCAGCTCTGAACACGGTACCCGGCTTCTAGTTAAACATCAGCTACCGTCATTGCAGGATGCATGCTGGTTAGTACTGAGCACCAACTGCATGCCGGGTGCCCTCATGGCACTTCTCGGTTGCACGCTGGTTAGTATTGAGCGCTGACTGCATGCCGGGTGCCCTCATGGCACTTCTCGGTTGCTCTGGCTTCTGTCTCCCTTGGCTTGTGCCCCCGCCCCTCCCACCTGTGCCCTACCAAGAAACCTCCATGGCTGGGAAGCGTGGGGACAAACACATAAATGGCTGCTGTGAATTTTGTGCTGCAAATCAGGGGCCTGTTGAGAAGCCGGCGGCAAGGGAGTCTTTGAGTCCACTCCAGATTTATGTGAGTGTTTGTCCCATCATCCCCAGGGGCAGGTCAGCTCCAGCGATCATTTATCAAAAGGGTTTTATGAGGCCCTGAAGTTCACGGCAATATCCTTGGATTTCAAGATGGTGAGGGCTGGGCTGGGGGACGATGTCTCCCGGAGGGAGAGACTGGGCTGTTCTCTGCTGGATTCTTTTTCAGGCTTAGGGGAGCAAGGCAAGGTTTTAGAGCACCCGATTCTGCTCTGTGAATCTGTAGCCCGCGCTCTGACACTGAATTGTACAATGCAAACCGTGATTGTTTAAAAAGGCACTCTGCAGTTTACGAAATGTTTCTGCCTAGGTTGTCTCAGGCCCCTGAGATAGAAAATGGTCCACCCACTTCCATGCTCAGAAGCGCCTGTATTTAAAAAGGCAACGAGGCTGGGCGCGGTGGCTCATGTCTATAATCCCAGCACTTTGGGAGGCCAAGGCGGGTGGATCACTTGAGGTCAGGAGTTCGAGACCAGCCTGGCCAACATGGTGAAACCCCGTCTCTACTAAAAATACAAAACTTAGCCAGGCATGGTGGCAGGTGCCTGTAATCCCAGCTACTCAGTAGGCTGAGGCAGGGGAATCGCATGAACCCAGGCAGCGGAGGTTGTAGTGAGTTGAGATCGTGCCACTGCACTCCAGCCTGATGACAGAGCAAGAGTCTGTTTCAAAAAAAAAAGAAAAGAAAAGAAGTTAAAACAAGGGGTAGGAGGCAGGAGGAAGTACAGAGGTTTTCCTCTAAATTTTAAATAAATTTTGTGGAAGTGAGTGATATAAAGGTAAAAGGGGGCCGGGTGCGATGGCTCACGCCTGTAATTCCAGCGCTTTGGGAGGCTGAGGCAGGGGGATCACCTTAGGTCAGGAGTTCGAGACCAGCCTGGCCAACATGGTGAAACCCCGTCTCTACTAAAAATACA
>NW_022162176.1:10000-152639 GCF_008728515.1 Papio anubis | reverse complement strand
TAAACTGAACAAAACAGCCTATATCTTGAAGAAATCATGCTTGAAAAGTGATAATTTCACTCTCTAAAATTTAATTTTTAATTTTAAATTATTGTATGGGAGATAACTCCCATGGCTCAGAAATGAAAAACATGAAAAGCATTCAGTATAGTCTGTTCTCCGTCCATGTCCTCCTCTGTCTGATTTCATTGCACTCATCTGTGTAACAAAGTCTTTCTTATTGATTTCTAGGAACTCTTTATATGTGGCACTAAGGGCATGAGTTATGATTAACTTCTTGTGCATCCCCAGAGCTTCCTGATGCAGATGCAAACACACAGGAATGTGAGTGCTCACCTTCATCTTCTCTGTGTTTTACACAAATGGTGGCAGATTACATGCACTTTACCACACTTTGCTCTTATAAATTGGATAATCCCCCATATGAATACATGTAGCATTCCATTTTCTTACAGCTGTGGAGTATTTCGGTCCCACACTGGATGGATGGTTGGAGTTGATAGACACAGATTCTTTCAAATCTTTTGTTTATCTGTATAACAGATAATGCTGTTCTCTTGCTAATATATCATTTTGCATCTGTCTTTAGAATCAGTCGTGAAATTGCTGGGTCAGAGGACACATATCTTGGTAATTCTGTAGGTGTTGCCAAATTATCCTGCCTGTGGTCATGCGATTTGCTCTTCCCAGGCATGAAGGCCACTGCTTCTCCATGGCTCCTTACCTGCACATAGTGAATCTCTTCTGACATTTGCTGATTGAATAGGTTTCCTATTCTATTATTAGTAAGGCTGACCATCTATTTAGTTTATTTTCACTGGATCATTCCATCAAAGTTTTTTGCCTATCGATCTATTGAGTTTTTTTACCTTTTTCTTTCTTATTGATTTTTTGGAGCTTTTAATATATTAAGGATGTAACTTGTGATAAGAGGTGAAAATACATTCTTTCCCTCAGTGTCTGTCTTGATTTCTTAATTTGCTGATGGAAGTTTTTCATGCAGAAATTCCTATTTCTGTGTAGCTTAACTTACAAATTCTTTTATTGCATTTGGATTTTTCAGTTTTAATTTAAAAAATCATGGAATTTGGCCGGGCGCAGTGGCTCAAGCCTGTAATCCCAGCACTTTGGGAGGCCGAGACGGGCGGATCACGAGGTCAGGAGATCGAGACCATCCTGGCTAACATGGTGAAACCCCGTCTCTACTAAAATATACAAAAAACTAGCCGGGCGAGGCGGCGGGCGCCTGTAGTCCCAGCTACTTGGGAGGCTGAGGCAGGAGAATGGCGTAAACCCGGGAGGCGGAGCTTGCAGTGAGCTGAGATCCGGCCACTGCACTCCCGCCTGGGCGACAGAGCGAGACTCCCTCTCAAAAAAAAAAAAAAAAAATCATGGACTTTGTCCATGATTTCTTTTAGTATTTTTATGTCTTTACTTACAACATTTAAATATTTTATCTTTTTGAAATTTATTTTTATATACATTGTGGGACATGGGTGCAACTTTCATCTTTTATTATTTATTTTGCTGAATGCTACTCAGTTGTCCTAATGCCATTTATCACAGTTTTTTTCACTAACAATTTTAGATGTCACTTTTATGACTTACTAATTTCCCTCCTATTTTTGTGTCTATCTGTATTTCCTGTGCTTTTCTGTTGTTCTGTGTGTTTATTCATGACCCAGTACAACAGTGTTTTAGTTATTAAAATTATTATATGATCTAAGAACTGGTAAGGCTAATTCTTTCTCTTTACTCTTTTTTTTTCTGGATTTTCCTATTTTTGTTTGCTTCTTTTTCTATTTGAACTTTAGAATCAGATTATCTAGTTCTCACCTCACAGTAAAATATGTAAATAAATAAATAAAATACAAAGATCCAGAAAAACTTCAATCTATTTTTATTTAGGTGCATTAATTTGGTATTAAGTCAGGAAAGTTACATTTTATGATGTCAGCCTCCTAGTCTAGAACATCATAAGTCTTCTATTTGTTCAAGTTTCTTTTATAAACTTTTAGAAAGTGGATAAAAACATATCTCTATATAGATCTTTTAACTTTCTTAAGGCTTATTCCTAGAACTTTTTCTTGCTAATTAAATAGGAGTAATTTTTGTTATATCATCCAAAGTTATTGGTTTCTGTAACATCAATTTTATCCCTATGTTCTTAATTAATTTTCTTATTATTTGTTGAAGAAATTAACTTGATATTGTCTTTTGGTTTGAGATAGGTGTATCTTACAATGTTAAGGAAAATACTTATCAAATCCTATTTTATTAAGTTTTTAACACTAAATTTCATCAACAATTTAAATGCAGCTTCTGTATGATTATCTTATTTTTTCAAACTGGATCTGTTTGCAAACATTTTTAAAGTTTTTGAATTTTATTCTTTACATTGCCAAAATGCCTATTGTCCTTACAGCATGTGTCATTCGTAAACAATTTCCATAAGGATGCCATGTTTTCCTAAGCATTTGAGCCCACAGATTCAGAATTCATTTAACAAATGTTACAGAAGAAACAACTTAATACAGCTGTGTCATTATTTAAAAAAGCTTAACATTTTTCTCTGAGCTTGAAAAAATACTAGATACCTTTTCTAGTGAAGAAAGCACCTTAAATTCTTCTTGAATAAAGTAGGTAGATAGATGAGTAGATTGGCAGGCAGATATTCGAGATAAACATTGTCAATAAAATTCAAAAAATAATGACAAGTAAGAAATCTGGTTTCACGGCCGTCGCCTTGTCTTAGTGGTCCGAGCACTGTCTCCATGGAAACAGAGGAGGCCGAATGGACTGAGGAGACGCCGCAGTGAGTCCACTTTTTCCCCGAAACACCGTCATCATTTCCTAAGCTTATTTATCACCTTTCAATTCTAAGAATCATATGATTTTATGGGTGACTAAGGCCCAAGAGAAATGTTCATTCCAAGCATGGAGGATATAATCACCATTGAAAGGAAGCCAATCTTTCAGGCTTTTACAGGATATTGATCTCCGAGAATGTCAAAGAGGCACAAGGAGAGCAGTCGACATCTTGGACTCATAAATTGCTCACAATAAGGTCCACACACGCAGTGTATGATATGACAGGTGTCATGGAGATGTTCAAAGGTGCCACAAACGCCAACATCTGCTACTTGTTTGTCTCCTCTGCAGTGAAGCTGGCACAAACGATCTCCTAGAGAGGCTGGGAAGGTGGGAGAGAATGATCTAAAATGAAAGCTGCTAAATGAGGGCATTTTTTTCTGTCTCTCCTAACCATCAGCCATAAAACAACAGCAGGGACAGGGCTGGCGGCCCTCTCTGCCAAGCAACCAGCTGGTGATGGATTGGACGTGGTGGCTACAAAATGCAGATACAATAGCACTGCGTTCTGGCTAAGACTTCCCAAACTCACTTCACAATTAATTTGTATGTTTCAAAAACAATGAATGTTGTTGTTATTTTTAACATAGCATGAGTTTAAAACTTTGATGCTTCCATTTTCAAAAGGGCAAACCACCACGGACAATAAATGTCCTTTAATACAATACACTGGGGAACAGAGCCCAGGGCTTCCTGTAGAAGTTGCTGATTCTTTGTATAATTTCCGTCTCCGTTACTTCCTCAGATGTTTCTAAAGGCTTTCTGTCATATGCTGGAGATAAAAGCAGCCCAGCAGAAATAAATACAATGAGAATGAAGACGAGGCGGTTCTGACAAGGTGCTGCTCAACCAGGAGGTGGCAGCAGCAGGAGAGTGGACCTCCCTTCCACTGGAAGCTGCACATAAACAGGACCTTGGAGGCCAGGCTGGGTACAAAGCTCCCTGCCCCAGTAGGGACGGGCTTGTTCTAGGCAGAAGGCAGTTAAGCAAAGGAGAGGTGGCAGTAGGAATGACTTCAACTCTTTTAAAGGTTGAAACTGCTGAATAAAGGCATAGCTGTGAAGAGTATGGGATTGTTTATATTTGCTGAGTAATCAATACCATATTGCTTTCATGTTGTTTGCTCAGCTTCGTCCCAGGCACATCCAAGAAGCATGGGCATGTTTCTGCTTCCTTACAAAGCCTCCTCTGTTAGAAGCCTGTAGCATTTCATTGGCCAAAATAGCCATCGGCAAGAGTGTCTGTGGCCCTGTGTGCTGCCCCAGGCATTAATTTAGAGTGATGACTTGAGTCCCTTTATTTTCTGCTCTCCGGAAGGAGGGGTTTTAATAGATTTATCTTTTATATGTTCTGCCTAGCATTGTGAGAAGCAGACAATTTTAGTCAATCATTCGAGACCATCCTGCAACCCTCAGCTTGTGAGTTTACAAACCTTGTAAAGAAACATAGCATCTGGCAATCAATTGCTAAATGCTACCCATGGAATTTAGCCAAATATCTAAGTCTACCAAAATCTAAGTCATTAAGCCTTTTGGCCTGAATTCTTGGCATAATCTTAGATAGGGCGCATTACATCCCTGATCCAAGGGCCTGTGCACACCAGGTGCTCCTCCCAGCAGGGAAGGCCTCGAAGGTGTGGGCCAGGGATCGCAGCTGGGCTTTCTCAATCAGCATCTCCGGAATCAGGACACTGCACTTCACATTACCAGCCTTGCCACAACTGGCAGGACAAGACAAGGTGGCAACACTGTCATCTTTGAGAAAGGAGTTTGGAAAACATTCACTGCAAATTAACATAACTTTTCTGACTGGCGTGTGCTCCACAAATGGTGCAGCTGCACCCTGAACCAACCTGTGTTCTTGAAAGATCAGAGGGAAATGTGAGGGCAAACCCACCCAGTGCAGAGCTGCCTTCTGCAAGAGGTGTTTCCAAATTTGAAAGTGACCTTCGTGACTCCTCCTCTTTTCCTTTCCCTCTGTAGGGAATGTTTGAACAAGCAATTGATGACTGCCCCTAATAGCCCAGATAAGGTTTTACAAGAACAGGTGGGCCTGCTTGAAAGATAAACTTTTCCTGAAGCCACACTAAGACAAATGATCCGAAACTTGCAATTTGGTTAATGTTTTTCTCTCCGCCTTGCTGTGTACACAGCTCCTTCTGGCCGGCAGCAGGAAGAGTGGGCCTGTGTGTGCCAGGCCCTGCAGTCTCTCCTCTCACCTGGTGTCTCCAGTGAGGGGCCTGAGTCATCGCACACCATGAGCTTGTGCTCAGCCTGCACATCTCCCACCTCCCACCAGCTGCTCCTCAACTGGCAGGGCCAGATTCTAGCAAAATCTCACTCCTGTGCAGATGCTTGGGTTTCCCTGGTGTCTGGGGGGTGGTGTGCTTGGTGGCCTGAGCACTGCAGTGAATCCATGTTTCCCTCCCAGCACGCTGTTCTGTCCTCCAACTTGGCGGACAGCTCTGGCCAGGGACGTAGCCCAGCCGATGCCCACCCTGCACTCTGTCCATTTCATAAGAGCCCCCGGTTTCCTCACTTCCCTCAGATTTTGACAAGAGAACGGTCCCAGTGTGGCCCAGAAAGGCCAGCAGGGTGCAGCCTGGGACTGACAGCAGAGGCGGCTCTGGTGGGGAGAAAGTAGCTCTCCTAGCCTAGCCCCACTGGTGAGCGGCACCTCCTGGCTTCAGGCCATCTTTTGTTCCAGTCCCAGGTAAGAAAAACACAAACAAAAGCCAGCCTCACGGCGCTCGAGAAGTAGAAGGCCATTCACTGACCGCAACACACTGTGTGCACAGACACACGCGTGGACAGGAGGTAGAGCTTGGGGTTGCTGCGGAGTGGACAGGACACTGGAGCGGCAGGCGGTGCGGACCCGCTGGGCAGGAGCATGGTTGTCGTTTTGAGCAGCAGGAGCTAGTTTGTTGCTCAGGGCCTTGTCTTCTTTACAAAGAGCCCCAGGCCACGGGGGCTTCTCTGGGTGCCTCTTTGCTGCCACGTCTGCACGCAAGCGGAGAGCAGACCCAGCCACCGACTCACTTGCTTTGCTGTCTTCAGATGGAAAAGCCACTGTCATAGCCCCAAAGGAGGGGAAACGGTACTGATTTGGGGAACCTCTATGTTGATTTCAAAACAGATAGTCTCCTGTGTTCTCAAAGACTGGAAGCGAACCCCACAACCGCCTTAGGCCGCAAAAGCTTTATCCTTTCTAATGAGCATCCCTGTGACCTGCTCTGTGCCCTGCAGATACTTTGCTCAGCCAGCCAGAAGGAGGGAGGCCAGACACCAGCCCCCACGGAGCTGCGGCTGGGACCCTCTGCCTGGGGACGATGGGGTCGGGGTACAGTAGCTGCCCCAGAAACAAGTGGGGCCGCAGGAGGCTGATGGTGAGCTTGGAGGTTGGCAGAATTCTAAATCTAGGCACTGCGGGGTCCACACAGGTCATGACCCTACTCTGCTCCACCCAGACTCTGGAGGACCTGAGCAGGAACCTCTGCAGGGCGGGCCCGGGGCCCCCTACCCTCTCGGCAGCCGGCAGTGCTCCCTGACAGCCCGGGCCTCTCCTTCTGGTAGCTCTGTAGTTTGCTGTCGCCAACGTGGCTGGGCCTGGGACAGGCTGCTCCTCTCCCTGCTGAAGCCAGGCAGTCCCTCCTGCCTCAGTTTCTCAGACTAGACCGTCTCTCCCATCACGAGCCACTGAAGACGCTCAGCTGTTTCTCTCTGCCTGGTCTGACTGTCGGATCTCCCTCTGCATGCGTCGGTTTGCTGTGTTCTCGCTACTCGCCCTTGGATAAAATTTCTTCTCGACTCACCAAGGTGGGTGTCCTGGAGGGCAGGGCCGCACCTCACATGCATGTTGCCCACATAGCTCAGAAACAGATGCATTCATGCTTGTTAAAAGTAAAACGGGGTCAGGCGCAGTGGCTCATGCCTGTAATCCCAGCATTTTGGGAGGCTGAGGCGGGTGGATCATCTGAGGTCAGGAGTTCAAGACTAGCCTGACCAACACGGAGAAACCCTGTCTCTACTAAAAATACAAAAAATTAGCTGGGTGTGGTGGCGCGTGCCTGTAATCCCAGCTACTCGGAGGCTGAGGCAGGAGAATCGCTTGAACCCAGGAGGCAGAGCTTGCAGTGAGCCGAGATCGTGCCACTGCACTCCAGCCTGGGTGACAGAGCGAGACTCCATCTCAAAAAAAAAAAAAGAAAAAAGAGAAAAGAAAGAAAGACATGACCGTGTGGTGGCAGTAGCACACAAGATTGATGTGGGCAGTGCTTTGGCTGAATTGCACAGAAAGGGAAGTCATGAAGCAGGGCCACCCCCGGAAGGAGAAGAGGTCAAGGCAGAATCTGAGGGGGGCTGACAGGTCTAGGAGATGCCAGCTCAGCAGCCAATGGGGAGTACCTGGGCCAGAGACTCTGAAGGGCGGCAGTGGCTTGGGGTTTTCTGTGGCCCCAGGGTTTGTCTTCTCTGTGACTGACAGATTTGGGTACAGTTTTACAGGGCATGCAAAGCAAGTGGGCTCTAAGGGACTAACAATGTGCTTATTCGGACATGTTTCAAACAATTGTGTGCGTAAGAATTTGGGTTTGGCGGGAGGGGGCTCCTCTGAGTGTTGTGAAGGATGTGGGAACCGGAATGCTTGTACGTTGCCGGTGAGATGGTAAAAAGGTGCAGCCCACTTTGGAAAACAACTTGGCAGTTTCTTGAAAAGTTAAACACGGATTTACTAGAGGACCCAGACTGTCACTAGGAGTCGTACACCCAAGAGAATTGAAGACACACATCCACACCACATCCCGTACCTGAAAGTTCGTGGCAGCATTACTCACAATCGCCAAAAAGTAGAAACAACTCAAATGTCCAGCAACCAGGATTCACTAACCAAACGCGGTATGTCCACGCAGAAATACCATCAGGAATACAAAGCCAGGACCCACAGACCTGTGCTCCGCCACAGGAACCTCAAAACGTCACCCTCCGTGAAAGAAGTCACAAAAGAACAACTGTTGTATGATTTTATTTATATAAAACACCCGAAAAGGACAAAAGTAGAGAGACAGAAAGTAGATTAATGGTTGCCCAGGTTGGAGGGTGGGATTGGAGGGTGGGAAGGACAGTGACTAACAGGGGGCAGGGGCAAGGGGGGCAGGAGCTTTTTTTCTTTTGGTGAGACAGACATTTTAACTAGACTGATGTTGTCATGGTGGTGCAAGGCACTGGGTCCTTCTCAATACATCAAAATTCATTTAACTGCACATTGAAAACAGGTGAATTTTACTGTATGTAGATTAAGTCTTATTTGGAGTGTTAAGAGAAAAAGAAGTAAACACAGAAACACAAAAACCTATGGCCCATATCCTCCAGAGCAGTTCACCTTTCCAGAGGGCACATAGCGTTTTGTGAATTTACCTGGGCTGGCAAATAAGCTGACAAACAAACAACATGAATGGAGTGAAACAGAATGTCTCGATTTAGTCTCAAAACGCAGAGCACACTGGACCTGGCAGGAGCTTTCTAATTATGCTGTTGTGAATTGCAAAGGCTGTGTCTCCATTCTCTCCTCTCCACCGCAGGCCAAAGCTCACGGCCTTCCTGCTAGACCCACCGACCCATCAGCATCTGAACTGACTCCTGGGTTCCCTCCCCTGTCACCTGTTTGTGTTTTTGGTTTTGTTTTTGAGACAGGGTCTTACTCTGTCACTCAGGCTGGGGCACAGCAGTGCAACTGTGGCTCACTGCAGCCTCAAACTTCTAGGCTCAAGTGATCCTCCCACCTCAGCCTCCCAAGTAGCTGGGACTACAGGTGTATGCCACCACATTTGACCTCTGCTTTTTTTTTTTTTTTTTTTTTTTGTAGAGATGGGAGTCTAGTTATGTTGCCCAGGCTGGTCTCGAACTCCTGGGCTCAAATGATCCTCTCACCTCAGCCTCCTAAAGTGTTGAATTACAGGCATGAGCCACCGTGCCCTGCCAATGCTGAAATGATGTTACTCCTCTGATCAGACTCTTCTCAGGACCCGGAAGCCAGGACTTCACCATTTTGCTAGTGTCGGGGCCGTGCTTTCTAGTGCATGGGCTCTTGTGGTGCCAGCGGTCACAGGACAGCACGCTCCCCTCCTGTGGATGACTCCTTCATGCCCTTTCCTCTCTCTCCTAAGGCCTCCAACATTTTCTGTCCCATCCATATGCTCCACTTATGACCCTGCTTTTGCTTTGATTTTCTCATTAAAATAAATCTGCAGGCTGGCCAGGTGCAGTGGCTCATGCCTATAATCCCAGCACTTTGGGAGGCCGAGGCAGGTGGATCACCTGAGGTCGGGAGTTCGAGACCAGCCTGACCAACATGGAGAAACCGTGTCTCTACTAAAAATACAAAATTAACCAGGCATGGTGGTGCATGCCTGTATTCCCAGCTACTCAGGAGGCTGAGGCAGGAGAATCGCTTGATCCCAAGAGGCGGAGGTTGCAGTGAGCCAAGACACTGCCATTGCACTCCAGCCTGGGCAATAAGAGCGAAACTCCATCTCAAAAAAATAAAAAATAATAAATAATAAAATAAATCTGCAGGCTGCCCCCTCACGGCAACGTGTCTCGCCTGCATTACTGCAGAAGGATGGGCCACACCCCTGCCCTGGCGGACTAGACCTCTTAAGGACGCCTCTGCCTTCCACCTCACTCCTAAATCACCCACATCTTCTTCTCTAGTGAGTTGTACAAACGTGCTTTTTCCTGACCCATCTTTAAAACATCTTTTGCATGCTTTGCTCTGCAGCTGCATCCTATTTCTCTGTTCCCCTGTAGAGCGAAATGGTTCCAAAGCGTGGTCTGGACTTACCTTGAACACCCCTCCTCCCTCTGGCTATCTGAGCTACTCCAGTCCGGCTCTCGGCCTCTGCACTGCCCTGAACCTGCTCCTGCCGGCAGCCACAGCCTATGCAGACGTGCAGCCCCCAGCTGTAAGACAGTGGCCCCCCTCCCTGCTGCTCCTGAGCACCTCCTGCAGGTGGTTTCCTGAACCACTCTCCTCCCCCCCCAAGCCCCCTCCTCCATGCAAACTTCGGGACTCCTGGCTGCCCAAGGCCGCTCTGCCGTTTTCTGTCCGCACCTGCTTCCTGGGGTTGCATTGATTCCCACAGCTCCAAATGCCACCTGCCTGCTCATCGCACCCCGCCCAGGCCTCTTCTCCCTCGCTGGGAGCATGTCCTCCGTTTCTCCACTTCATAGACACCACCTCTCGCCCTTCCTTCCCAAACAGCTCCAAACAAAACTGTCTCCGGTTCAGGTCCCGGCTCCTCAGGACAGAAAACCCCGAGTCCTCCCTCCCCGTGTGCTCTTTCTCTCACACCCAGATCCAACCCAGCATGAATCCCCGCGACTCATACCTGCTTCCAGCCTCCACCGCCCTGACCCAGGCTCAGGGTCCGCGCAGCCACCTCCACCCTGCGCCCTGCGGTTCACGCTCCACACAGGCGCAAAAGTCAGATGGGGCCCCCCAGCTCCACCAGGCCTGCGAGGCCTCCAGCAGGGGCCGGCTCTCCCTGCTCCCTCCGGGGCCCAGCTCACTCTTCACCGGCATCCCCGCTCCCTTGCCAGAGTGTCACTTTCTCTGTGAAACACGCCAAATGTCCCTTTATGCCCTCATGTTTTGACTCTCCATAGCATTTTTCTTCCTCTAATATACTATTTACTTACATTGTTTATTTTCTTTCTTCTCCTAACAGAATGTACTGGCCGTAAAGGCAGAACATTGTATCCTGCTTTGTGTACTTTTGTATCCCTGGTAGCACAGACACATTTAATATTTAACTGTTGAGAGAATGAATGAATATGCTCCCCCTATTTACCTATCACTCGGCTGCCCTGCAACGGACCCTCAGATTCCTGCTGACAAAGATTCTCTGCTTGGCCAAACGATAGTCCGGCTCCTGAACCTCCTCCTACCTCCATCTGTGCACGTCCTTGTAAAATCTATTTTCACCAAGAACCCTGCTAAGTCAGGTTAGCAAGAAGCCCCTACCCTCAATACCTCATCGCCCTCCATATCTGATCAGGTTCCTCATCCTCCGTTGTCCCCAAGGTGAAGTCTGACCACCAGGGCCTGTCTTCAGCAAGAATCCTATTGGGCCGGATTAGCCAGGGTCCTTTTTACTCTGAATTACCTTTGAGTTCTTTTCCACCCACTGCCCCCAACCCCGCTGCTTGGTTATCAGCTCCCCCTCGCCCATGCTGTATTTGGAGCTGAACCTGATCTATCTCGATCCACCTATACCTGCCTCAATGGTCTGGAATAAAGTCCACCTGCCGTGCTAGTCACGTTGAGTAATTTTTCTTTAACGTTGCTCACGCTGACCTTACACATGCTGACCTCAGCCCCTCTCTCCACCACTCTGTGTCCTCTGCCCAGCTTTGCTGTCTCTTCCAAGCAGAAAATATCCTCCCTGCTTTCTGTTGCCAGAGTCCTTCCTCCACATCTCTTCTTGAACGCTAAGGATTGATGTGTTATCTCCCCTCCCTTCCACACTAAGCTCAGCCCCGCAGCCTTTTGTCTGAGATAAGCTGAAGTAGTGCTTGAAGAAACCAGCTCTGAGGCGTTCAACGGTCTCTGCCAAAGCCAGCGAGGCCCCGGCCGCTGTGCATCCGCACCTGCCACCTCCGGAAAGAGACCTGGCAGTGCACTCTGCCGAGGCTGCCCAGCTGCCCTGAGCCCTTGCCCAGTGCCACCACCAGTGAATCTGCCTCAGAGACACGGGACTGAGCCCAGCCTTCGGTGATTTGCTAAGTTAGAGAAATCACATGTCGAGCACTGAACCCAGACAGCACCTGTTTTAGTCCGTTATATGCTGCTCATGGCAGAAAACCTGAAACTGGGCAGTTTATAAAGAAAACGAATTTTCATTTCACTCCCAAGGTCGAGGGAGCATGTCTGGTGAGGAACTTCCTGCTGGTGAGGACTCTGCAAAGTCCCAAGGCAGTGCAGGACAGTCCATGGCAGGGAGGTGGAGCGTGCTGATGCTACCTTTTCTTCCTTTAAAGCCACCAGTCCCACTGATATCATAACGCACTAATCCATTAACCCCTGGTGGATGAGTCCATTCGTGAGAATGAAGCCCTCCGGACCCAATCACCATTTAAAGGATCCACCTTCTCAACACTGCCACTCTGGGGATTCAATTTCAGCAGGAGTTTCAGACAGGACAAACACTGCCATCATAGCCACCCCCTTCTCATGCCACCCAGGCTGGGACCCCAGCCTACCCTGCAACTTAACAACTTAGCCACAGAGCATGAGCCGCAGGGCCTCCTACTACCCTCTGCCACACTCAGGAGTCCCATCCAGTCTTCCTGAAAGGCTCCCATTCTTCCTTCTTCTCTTCCAGCCAGAATGGCCATACCTCACTCACCCCTCCTTCCTGTTCAAATCAGGTACCCCTCCCAGCAAGTGACCTCCATCACACCTCACACCGGAGCTGGCAGGGGGAAGGTGCCTTCTTACCTTAGTGAGCCAGGGCCTGAGCAGGCTCTCAGGAGTACTGGCGACTGAATTAGGGGGGTGGGAGTGTGCAGCCATGCCACCAGAGGCACACCTGCTGGAGAGATTTCAGGAAATCCCTAAGCAGCTATTGTTCATAGACAGCTGTGTGACAATAGTTATTTGCAGCTAAAACACAAAGTCAATAATTAATAAACTATGTGGCATGAGGGGATTATTGTCTTTGTGAAAACAGGAAGCTTTTTTTTTCATTTGTACACATTCATGGGGCACATGTGCAATTTTGTTACATGCATAGATTGCAGTAGTCAAGTCGGAGCTTTTAGGATGTCCATCTCCAGAATAAAGTACACTGCACCCCTTAACCAATTCCTCCTCCCCCTCCTCCTCCTCCTCCTCTTCCTCCTCCTCCTCCTCTTCCTCCTCCTCCTCCTCTTCCTCCTTCTCCTCCTCCTCTTCCTCCTTCTCCTCTTCCTCCTCCTCCTCTTCTTCCTCCTCCTCCTCTTCCTCCTCCTCCTCCTCTTCCTCCTCCTCCTCTTCCTCCTCCTCCTCCTCCCGGCCACCCCTTCACCCTTTGTCTCCATTGTCTCTCATCCTACTTTCAACATACATATTTTTTAGCTCCCAATTATGAGTGAGAACACATAATGTTTGTCTTTCTATGCCTGGCTTGTTTCAATTAAGAACCCAAGATATTGGCTTCCATTTCCATCCACGTTGCTGCAAAAGACATGATTTCATTCTTTTTATGGCTGAATAGTTCACCATTGAGTATATATGGCACATTATCTTTATCCATTTATCCAGTGATGGACACCTTGGTCGATTCCATATCTTTGCAATTGTGAAGCTTTGGCTTATTAATGACATGGCTTGAAATTCATCCAGGAAATTGCTGAGGTCTTATCAGAACTGAGTCCCTTGCTGGGTCTGCAGTCATTTGGATCAAGCATGACCTTATTCCCAGCAAGGTGGGCATCCAGAACTCTGCACACCTCTACTCCACACAGCCCCTCCAGGTCCCTTATTGAATCTGGGCCTGAAGAAAAGAAAATCTGTCTCTGCATTTTATGTAAAACTATGGTTATTACTGGTTTGGTTTGTTGTTGTTGTTGCTGTTTGTTTTTCGGGTTTTTTTGTT
The DNA here is from genome assembly GCF_008728515.1 of Papio anubis. NCBI lineage: Eukaryota > Metazoa > Chordata > Mammalia > Primates > Cercopithecidae > Papio > Papio anubis. Next base: position 139,135 of record NW_022162176.1, on the reverse strand, counting down.
TGTTTTGAGTTTTGCTCTTGTCGCCCAGGCTGGAGTGCAATGGTGCGATCTTGGCTCACTGCAACCTCTGCCTCCTGGGTTCCAGTGATTCTCCTGCCTCAGCCTCCTGAGTAGCTAAGATTACAGGCATGTGCCACCATGCCCTGCTAATTTTGTATTTTTAGTAGAAATGGGGTTTCACCATGTTGGCCAGGCGGGTCTCAAACTCCCGACTTCAGGTGATCCACCTGCCTCGGCCTCCCAAAGTGCTGGGATTACTGGTGCGAGCCACCACGCCTTGCCTGGTTATTACTTTTTATCTTAAAACCTTAAACTTGTCCCTCAAAAAAGGTTGTTCATTTTATTAACTCTCTCTTTTTTTTTTTTTTTTTTGAGATGGAGTCTCGCTCTGTCGCCCAGGCTGGAGTGCAGTGGCCCGATCTTGGCTCACTGCAAGCTCCGCCTTCTGGGTTCATGCCATTCTCCTGCCTCAGCCTCCCGAGTAGCTGGGACTACAGGCGTCCGCCACCGCGCTGGGCTAATTTTTTGTATTTTTAGTGGAGACAGGTTTTCACTGTGTTAGCCAGGATGGTCTCGATCTCCTGACCTGGTGATCTGCCCACCTAAGCCTCCCAAAGTGCTGGGATTACAGGTGTGAGCCACCACACCTGGCCCATTTTATTAACTCTTTAATTGAGTTCAGTTCTCTATGTGAACTCAGTTGTCAATGATTAAAACTGGTAGGTTGGCTGTTTCAAGGCAAAATCTACTTCTTACTCAAAACTGGTTTCCTTTTCCATTTTTTTCTTTCTTTTTTTTTTTTTTTTTTTTTTTTTGAGACGGAGTCTCGCTCTGTGGCCCAGGCTGGAGTGCAGTGGCACAATCTCGGCTCATTGCAAGCTCCACCTCCTGGGTTCCCGCCATTCTCCTGCCTCAGCCTCCCGAGTAGCTGGGACTACAGGCGCCGCCACCGCGCCCGGCTAATTTTTTGTATTTTTAGTAGAGACGGGGTTTCACCGTGTTAGCCAGGATGGTCTCGATCTCCTGACCTTCTGATCTGCCCGCCTCAGCCTCCCAAAGTGCCGGGATTACAGGCTTCAGTCACTGTGCCCGGCCAACTTTTCAAATTTAAACCAGGAGGAAGCCCCAGCCCAACTGGCTGGATCCCAGAGCTGCAGGTGACAAAGCCCACGCACCCTGAGTCTCACTGTGAAATCCAGAACATTGGTGTGCAGTCTGGAGGGACTAGTGTTAAGCTCTTTTTGTGCCAAGTGCTATCTATGAGCAAATGTGGTTGACTCACAGTTTCATCAGCAGGGCATCATCTGCCAATAAAATACTAGTTTCAAAGTTAATTCTTCTTGTAGATCTGTATAGAAGTGCTTCGTATAGAAGATTACCTTTTAAGGAGCCAAAAGACAAGTGGTTATACCAAGAACAAAATGTAGGTTAGCAAAGCCCTGCATAAATGTTTATAATTAAGTGGTTCCTATTATATTGAGGCAAAATCCAGACTTTTGCTTCATCAAATTTTAGAATAAATCAGCTTTAATAAATAATATTAAATGAGATATAATCTAATTACGAGTTTAGAAGTTAGAAATTGAGAATAAAATCCAAGAAAAAGGAAGATTGAGATACCAACGGAGGGGTTCATGGTGCTTACCGCTTGGGACTCAGACAAAAAGGCATCTCATCCCCAAATGGAATTTGGGCTGGATGGTCTGGGGTCCTGGAGCACTGTTGTTAATTCCATTCCGTCTAATACAGATTGTGGGAACACAGCCTCACTTTTCAGACACCCTAAACGTGAAAATACTCAGGGAGAAGAAGACGTCATGATGTATGTAATTTACTTTAAAATTCTTCACTAAAAACAAAATAACAAATATGGCAAAACGAGTTTAATCTATGTGTGTGGCTGAGTCTCTGACAGGGCCCCAAAGAGTCCTTCCTGGTCTTCAGGCCGATATGCGACCCCCACCCTGAGAGTGGGCCTGGACTCACCTCTAACAGACAGCAGGTCACAAAAGGTGGGGACTCCGGCTCTCACCCTCTCCCTCCTGCCCTGGGGGAGGCCGTGGGTGCTGGTGCAGGGGAGAGGCCATGGGGCTGGCAGTGGAGGGTGTGGGGGCTGGGTGGAGGAAAGGGCAGGAAAGACCCTTCCAAGCCCAAACGCTTCTGGTCAAAGCACTCAGGCGCTGCAGGGTGCCACGCAGTTGAGAAGGAAGTTCTTTAGGGAGGGTGCTTCTCTGCGTCCCAGTCCCCAGGGCTCTGCAGCGGCACCGGCACTGCCATGGGAAGATGAAATGGTCCTGATGCCTGGCCCAGCTCTGAGCCTGGTGCTGAGGACAGGCTGATTCCCCTCCTGAGCCTGCGCTCCCAGGAGGGCCCCTGCATGCCAGGCCTGTGCTTCAGCATGCGACCGCCTGTCTCCCTGAAATATCCAATCTCTCTTTTTTTCGAGACCGAGTCTCGCTCTGTCACCCAGGCTGGAGTGCAGTGGCACGATCTCAGCTCACTGCAACCTCCGCCTCCCAGATTCACATGATTCATTGTTTTTTTCTGTTTGTTTGTGTGTTTTTTGAGGCAGAGTCTCACTCCGTCACCCAGGCTGGAGTGCCGGCTGCTTGCGGAGGTGATGTTCTGTCCAATATGGTCGCTGCCTGGTGGCCAAAATGAGCATCTCAGACTGTGCTGGGCTTTCTGAAGGGCCACACAACAGTTCAGGTTCACCATTTGATTTAAAGGAACATCAGCCGGACTCACGCCGTTGCCTGTGAGGGCTGCCTGCAGAGTCCCCCCCCGTGAATGAAAATGTCTGTGTAAGGACCCTTCGTAAAAGGTGTTCTCTGTACTTCCAGAAAGCCACCAGTACAAATGCACTCTACATGCAGCAAAAATTACTAAATTACATAATACATCACAATCACGGAAAAACAAAAACCTGGTGTATCCGTCAGCTCGGGCAGCCCTAACCAAATGCCGCAGGCTGGGAGTCCTGAGCCACAGAAATGTTTCCTCCCATGGCTCTGGAGACTGGAAGTCTGAAATCAAGGCGTCACCAGATTTGGGTTCCCCCGCGTCCTCCCTCATCGGCATGTAGATAGCTGTCTTCTCACTGTGCTCTTCCAAAAAGTAGAAAAAACAAGTATGCGTCAACAGATGACAAATAGACAAAACAAGGTGGATGCGTGTCGTGAAATATTTATTATTCAGTCACAAAAGGAGTGAAGCCCTGATGGGCGCTACAGCACGGACGGACCTAAGACATTATGCTATGTGGCATAGGCCAGACGCAAAAGGAAAATACTGCATGATTCCCCTCACATGCAATCTCTAGATGAGGAAAATGTGTGGAGACAGACGGCAGCCCCGCCCAAGAAGCCAGGACGATGGAGAAAGGTGTTTCTCACTCCCCACAGGTGCCAGGGGCAGCCTGCTTGGACAGCCATCGCTTTCAAGTCCTCCTCAGAGAATCCCTTCACACCTAACTTGTTGCAGAGCATTTTCCTGCATGATGGATGTGCCGAGAACACTGACGGGGCCTCCAGTCCTGGCACGGGTTCCGGTCCCACACACTCTATGAGCCAGAACATTCCAGTGCAGTTTTGATGGGTGGGTCGGCTCCAGCCTTATCTGTTTACAGCTGATAAGGAGGAAAGAGGCCTTTCCTGGCAGGGACCCACCTCCACCCTTCCCGTGCTCCCGGCAACGCTTCCAGCTGGGCCTCTTGATGGCAAACAGGGCAGCTCCTCTGCAGTAAAATGCAAAACCCTTTTATAAGACCTTTGAGTCAACGCGGCAACCTGGGACCACAAAGCTTTGTGTGGAGAGCAAGTGACAGTTTGGCGAAAATAGGTCATCAGAAGCTTTATCGCCAGGCCGTCGGCCCTTCTCAGAGCCAACTGCAGAGCTTAAGCAAGCAGCTTAAGCATATCGCACTGCTATTTCTTGCCTCTCGGTTCTGTCTTGCTGGCAAGACATTTTTTTTCCTAGTTTCCACTTATAAAGTGCAGATTTTCAAAATCTTACTCTACATATGAAATGTCATGATGTATTGGAGTTTTTAAAACTTCAAGAAAAAAGTTAGGGAGGAAACAAATGAGATAAGATTGGCCAAGGCTGATACTGAATTGCTGAACCTGGGCTTATTGGCTCATTCCCCCAGCCTTTGTGTATGTTTGGAAATGTCCACTAAGGTAAAATTTAATAAATAAACTATGGGGGAAAGTTAGATTTTAGACGCTGCTTTTAAAGCTTTCGTATTGTCAGAGAAGTTTGGTTTCAACATCACTCTGTAAAGTGAACAGTTTTAAAACTTATTTAGACAAAAAATACAATCCTCTAGCTTATATACATCTTCATTTTAGTATACAAACAATTTAGCTCATGCAGAAGATTCTATTAATTTAAAGTCATAAAATGTACTTACTTTTACATATAATTAAATGATGTAATTAACCAGTAGTAACCATTGAGTTTAAAAGTGTATTTTTTGACCGGGTGCGATGGCTCACGCCTGTAATCCCAGCACTGTGGGAGGCTGAGGCGGGTGGATCACAAGGTCAGGAGATCGAGACCATCCCGGCTAACACGGTGAAACCCCGTCTCTACTAAAAATACAAAAAATTAGCCAGGCGTGGTGGTGGGCGCCTGTAGTCCCAGCTACTCAGGAGGCTGAGGCAGGAGAAAGGAGTGAACCCAGAAGGCGGAACTGGCAGAGAGCCAAGATCGCGCCACTACACTCCAGCCTGGGTGACAGTGAGACTCCGTCTCAAAAAAAAAAAAAATGTACTTTTCACCGGGCACGGTGGGTTTGTCCCTGTAATCCCAACACTTTGGGAGGCAGAGGCAGGAGGATTGCTTAAGGCCAGAAGTTAGAGGACAGCCTGGGCAACATAGCAAGACCCTATCTCCACAAAATAAAAAAAAAAAAAAATCAGCTGGACATAGGGGCACGAGCCTGTAGTCCTAGCCATTCAGAGGCTGGGGTGGCAGGATCACTTGAGCCCAGGAGTTCGAGGATGTGGTGAGCTATGATCACTCACTGTACTCCAGCCTGGGAGACAGAGTGACACTTTGCCTCTAAAAAAACAAAATTAACAAGGTGTTTGTCTCATGACTCCACTTACAGATGCTTGATGAAGTTCTGGGGCACCTTCCTCCGTGTGCTCTGCCCACTCGGGTCTGCTGGCCTTGACCTGGTCCTGGCAGCCCACAGGACCCATTGCTGGGAGGTCGCCGGGACAGCCCGGTCCTCCAATTTCCCTTTGCTTTATTCAACAGCCTCTTTAATAAACCTCACATGTAAAGGTGTAAGAAATTAAATCACCACTGAAGATTATTTCAGCCTTGGAGGAAGAATACTATTTTTAGAAATAAGTTTTTATATTAAAATCACAGAACAATTTGCAACACTGGGTTGCAAAGTGTTTTCTTTAGTGCTGATAAAAGGGCCTCAGTCTCTAATCCCGTAGTTAGAAAAACACATTTAGAAGGTGCTAGAAAAGACCACAAATCACTCCCTCTTTGAGTTCCTTTTGGATTCAGCAGGCTCCTCTGGCAAGGGCAGGCGCTGCAGTTGCCCCGTGCTCCCAAGGGCTCCCTGTAGTTGCCTTAAATACCTGTGGGTATCTCATCATATCTGTGCCATGCATGTTTTTCAGAGATCGAACTGCCAAGGGATTGGAACTCTCTAAGCCTCCCTATCTCTCTTTTCATGTAGGGGATAATAATCGTGCCTACCCTAGAGGGTCCTATAGTAAATGGGGGCAGTGCCCCTCCCCCACTTGCTGGGCACAGAGAAGAGGCACCATCTGCGGAGTGATGGGGACTCTCTTAAAGCAGGGGGGACATGCTTTCCCTTATCCTTGTGTTCCCCATTCAGGGCAGCTGGGACCCCAGGCTGTGGCCTGTGCCCCACACGGCAGCTCCCTCTCCCGCAGGGCCCTTCACCATTTCCCAGTACAAGGAGTACGCGATAGAAAATCTCCATCTTCCTATGAAAGCTTTTTGTTCATGTTAGTTTTTTTTTTTTTTTTTTTCCAGTGAGAATATGGCTCGTCACCTTGGATACCAATGCTTTACCCCAGGGATTGGTCACTCCTGCTGCTGTCAGCACTGTAAACACTGCTGGGGGGAGTCAGCCCAAGTCCCCACCCCCAGCCAGGTCTCAGAGGGGATCGTCCTTCAGGCTCGGAGGGGCCTGCCTGTCACTGCACCCCCAACCCTAGCTCAGGGGCTGTAGAACTCGAGATACCGTCCTGTTTCTCCTGGCTGAGGAAGGGAAAGGAACGTCCACACCTTCCGTACTTGTCCATTCTGTGTCCCCGGGGCCTGGAGTAAAGACACCTTCAAATGCAGAGGCTCTTCAGACTCAGCTTTCCTGGAAACTGATCTTCAATGCACTAAGAGAAGGAGACTCTCAAACCAAAAATGACCTGGAGGCATCATGTCAGGTAAGGACAGAGGTCATGAGATCTTAGAGCCAAGAGGGGGGTCTTGAGAGCCTCAGAATCAATCGCAGTGCATGAGCCACTGTTCATTAAAGGAGGTGTACACTTTCTGTCTCAAAATCTAAGCCATAGCAAAATTAACAAAAAGCTACAAGTTACAAAATGATTGCCTTATTCATTATAATTCTTTTACATAATTTTATATTTATCTATAATGATTGCATTGTATTTTTAGGTATAGGTGAATTTCTGCTTATACTTTTAAAGACATTTTCAACTTCAATGATTTTCTTTAAATATTCTAGGTTTCTGTTTACGGTCAGTTTGGCATTACAGATCATCAATTTGGGAAACAGTAAGAAACATTTTATTCATAATTTCAGTTTTAATTGCATAAAATATTTGTTTCTCAATCATTATCAGTCTCACATTTTCGGTATTTTTTAAAGGCTATCAAAGAGAGAAACATAACGGCCGTAGAGAGGAAGTCACCAAGGTTGCCACTCAGAAGCACCAACAGTCACCGCTCAACTGGACCTCCAGTCATTCCGGGGAGGTGACTGGGAGCGCCCAGGGCTGGGGGCCGGAGGAGCCCCTCCCCTACTCCCGGGCTTTCCGAGAGGGTAAGTTGCGGTGCTGCCCACAAAATCCGGGGCGTCATCTCAGTCTGCGGACTCAAGAGTTTAGGATATAAGAATATGTAGTATAAATTCAGGATAAAATTCAAGGAGAGCATTTTGTTGTCTTCAAATGATGATGCACTTATAAAGCTGTAAAGCTAGAGACAGTTCCTAGTGAGGTGTTAAAAAGTTGTATTCTTTCACTGGCAAAACGTCGTGTTTGCTCTTCAATGGCTATTCTGCTGCAGATGTAGAGAACTGTGATTTAAATGTGTTGCAAATAAGTATCCCAAGCCCAGATAACAGTGGACCCTTCCTTGGCTTATCGCAGACACCGCGTCCCCAGGAGGCCCCTCGCCGGTAGGTTTGGCGTCATCACACCCGTGGGTGGTCCCGCCCGGGAGGCCTGTGCTTAATCACTGTCAGGTGAAGCCACAGCCAGAGGTTAACATGTGAAAGGAAGGGAGAGAGCAAGCCGGGTTTGCAGGCCGCAGCCCTGGTCGTTTGTTTCATGTCCCTAACAAGCAGGGTTTACCTGAGCAAACACACTTGGCGGGGAGCTGATTTTACTGCCTCCCCGGGGCGGCCACGTTCGGCCCCGTCCCTACGGGAGAATCGGGAGGGCCACGGGCCGCTGGGGGCGCGGGGCTGACGTGCGGGTGATCCCGCAGGTGCGTCCGCGAGGCCGCGCTGCTGCCGGAACGGCGGCACCTGCGTGCTGGGCAGCTTCTGCGTGTGCCCGGCCCACTTCACCGGCCGCTACTGCGAGCATGACCAGAGGCGCAGGTGGGCACCGGGGTGCGCGGGGAGGACGGGAGTGGGCGCCGGGCGAGGGGCGTGCGGGTCGGGGGCGCGGGAGTGGGCGCCGCGCGAGGGGCGTGCGGGTCGGGGGCGCGGGAGTGGGCGCCGCGCGAGGGGCGTGCGGGTCGGGGGCGCGGGAGTGGGCGCCGGGCGAGGGACGTGCGGGTCGTGGGGCGCGGGAGTGGGCGCCGGGCGAGGGGCGTGCGGGTCGGGGGGCGCGGGAGTGGGCGCCGGGCGAGGGGCACGAAGGCCACCGCATTGACGCAGGTCCGGGTCTTCTCAGTGAATGCGGTGCCCTGGAGCATGGAGCCTGGACCCTCCGCGGCTGCCACCTCTGCAGGTGCGTCTTCGGGACCCTGCACTGCCTTCCCCTCCAGACGCCTGGCAGCTGTGGTAAGAGGCCCTGCAATTCGGTCCCCAGCTCACCACCACACCACACACTGCTGCGCCTTCACTGCAGCGCCTTCACTGCAGCTCACCCTCCATACCGATCCACAGTGCATCTTCCATTGCCAGGCTATATAGCATTCAGCAAACTAGATGGATTCATCATTGAAGAAAATCGCATTCATTGGGAATCATATAGTGAATTAAATTTTGGTTTGAAGTTGCTCATATCCAGATTGCTGAGTTTAAAAATGATTTCCAGTGTCCTCACGTGTCTGTTTCAGTGAGCGGAATTTCAGGAGATGACCAACTGGTAATCGAAGAGGAATCTGGGAGACAAGTTAGCTGTGTAAATCTCAGGTGGTTTCTCTGCACTAGGCCAGCACCATCTGCTCAGCTGTGGGACCAGCAGGGGCACAGGCAGCATGGCATTGGCAGCACGGCATTTCCCTCTGGAATCCTGTGCCTTCTAGCCTCTCCTCTTTGGCAAGCACTGGCTGGCACTAGCAATGGAGGGCACAGCCAGTGAAGGCCCAGCCTCTCGGCCCCAACCCTGGCTCTGCCCTCTCCCAGGCCTGAGTGGTCTGGTGGTGCAGTGTCCAGGGGCATGCCTGATGAGGCCAAGGCCCTTGAGCCACTCTCCTGCCCCCTCCCTCCACTTCAGTCAGCCCTGGGAACCTCCATCTGTCAAAGGGCACAGCCCTGCAACCCCACTTCCCACCTGTCCTCCTCAGGCCATCCTGCTAGGGCTGTGTGGAGGGCAGTACCAGTGGCCAAAGATCTTCAACCCGGCTCCCTCAGCTTCCCTCTTGCTCTTGGAGGCCTGCAATGGAGGAGAACACTTAATGCATGCTTAGCTCTCCTTCACCTTCCTGTCCTCTCTTCTCTCCCTGGTAGGACCAGCAGTCAAGGAACACTCTTAATACAGGCACAGCCCCTAACCCCACTTCCCACATTTTCCCAAAGCACCCCCTCTTATATGTGTGCTCCTTTTGCTGGTCCTCTGCCTCTGAGTCACCAGCTGCTCCTCTAGGCCCCAGAGACAGGAAGACACAGATTTCACGGACAGGCATCAGAATCACAGCGGGTGCTTGTGTGGTCCTCATAGATGAAGTCAGTTCCCACCTGCCATTAGACCGCCCAGGTTGGAACGTGGGGAACGGACTAGCTGTGATGACTTCCAGGATATCTGGTCACGATTTTACATTCTTGGAAACATCCAGTACTGAGACTGCTATTTACCAAGGACAGTGATAGTGGCTCTGAAAATGTGGCCTCTGTTCATCAAAGCTGGACAAAATAGTACAGTCATCCTTCAGAGTCATCTGTCAGGTGCAGAGAGGGTAGTAACACCTTTGTGTTCTTTTACCCATTCATCCTGCTTCAAGGCAAGTTACAGTGATGCTTGTGATGGCTGTGCAGATGGTGGTTATGAGGACTTCAAGTTCACAAGAGTGATGATAGATGGAACATCCTCCGTGGCAGGTGCCATTGCAGTAGGGCAAGCTCTTCTGGGTGTTACAGCAGGAGAGGAGATCTCAGTGTATTTCAGGCACTTTATATACCCATTATCCCATTTAACTCTTACGAAAGCCAATGAAGTAGGTACACCTTTTACATTTGGGAAAGCTGAGACACAGACAGATCAACTCCTACAGATAGATAAAAGGGTCTGATTCTGATTCTTAACCTTGTGCCATTCTTGTACTTTTTTTTTTTTTTTTTTTTTGAGATGGAGTCTCGCTCTGTTGCCCAGGCTAGAGTGCAGTGGCACAATCTCGGCTCACCACAAGCTCCGCCTCCGGGGTTCACACCATTCTGCCTCAGCTTCCTGAGTAGCTGGGACTACAGGTGCCTGCCACCACACCTGGTTAATTTTTTAATTTTTTTAATTTTTAGTAGAGACGGGGTTTAACCATCTTAGCCAGGATGGTTTTGATCTCCTTACCTCGTGATCCACCCACCTCGGCCTCCCAAAGTGCTGGGATTACAGGCATGAGCCACCATGCCCGGCCCATTCCTGTACTCTTTCTATAAGAGTAATTATCAATATGACTGGGTACAATGGCTCATGCCTATAATCCCAGAACTCTGGGAGGCTTAGGTGGGAGGATTGCTTGAGGCCAGGAGTTTGAGAACAGCCTGGGCAATATAGCAAGACCTGTCTCTACAAAAAATTTTTAAAATTAGCCAGGTGTGGTGACAAGCACCTGTGGTCCCAACTACTTGGGAGGCTGAGAGGCAGAAGGATCACTTGAGCCTAAGAGTGTGAGGTTACAGTGAACTATGACTGCACTCCAACCTGGGTGACAGAGCAAGATCCTCTCTCTTAAAAAGAAAAGAAAGAATAAATATGAAACACATGAAGATATTTTTTATAGTGTTGTATAGAATACAGAAAGTTTGGTCATGGTCCAAAGCCAACAGCACAGTAATAGGTAAGTAAATGTTTTAAATCCTTTAATGGGAGATTAGGATGGTTTCGAAGAATATGTGGAAGATAGAATGTTGCTACAAAAGCGTGGCCCCCTGGCTCCTGCAGGGACTCTCTCTCTGGGGATCTCCAAGAGCACTCATTGCTCTGACTGATGCTCTGCGGGTCCAAGAATGAAAAGCTTCCATCTAGCAGGGACCTTTCCCCAGTCCTGAGCTAGCCAGGATCTCCTTGTTAGTCTGAGTGGGTGGCTCTTTCTACTGTGGCCCTACAGCATCAAGTATCAGTTTTCACAAGTATCAAGAGACAATTTAATTCCATAGACTCTAAAATTTAGAGTCTATACGATGACACGGTGATGTAGCCAAGTCAGGTGTCTTCAGAGATGGGCAGGTAACACAGAAGTGAGACAGGGCAAGGTCAGGACTCACCACACTGCTGCAAACTAATTTTTAAAAATGCAATTCTGGCAAAAACCCACCAACCAACCAACTAACAAGCAAACAAACATCCGTGGGCCAGACCCAGTCTACAGACCTCTGGGATGCCATTGGAATGGCTCTCGCAGGTCCAGCTGGCTCTGAGTCTGTAAGTATGCACCCTGTGTCCAGCCCTCCTGTTTCCTTCCATCAGGGAAAGGCCAGCACAGACCCAGTACTGCTGACCCCTTTCCCACCTGAATAGCTTCACATGCTGTGAGCGCCTGTCTTAGCATCAGCTTCTCTGGAGCCTCGTCTGAACCTAGATGTTAGTATTCCTGTTTGGGGATTCCGGCATCCCTGGAACAACCCTCTCTCCCAAGGTGGGGTGCTATGGGGAGGTGGCACCCAAGCCTGGAGTGAGCCTGACCTGGCCAATGCCACCACAGCCTACCTGTGGACAGGTGTACAGTGGTTCTTGCTGCAGGCGCTGGTCTGCATCATTCCTTGTTAATTTCCAGTTTCATACTCATGCCAGGTTCCCAAGTCCAGAGGGCATCTCCTGGAGGTATAGTAGAGGGTGAGGCGGACCTGGTCGGCAGGTGGGGAGGTGGCTGGCCTTTGTTCAGTTGCCCCGGGGAGAAGGTCCCTGTAGTTGGCCATGCTCTTCCACCAGCCTGACCCCACTCCAAGCCAGGCCTGAACTCACTTGTGAGAATGTTCTAGTGGTGTTGGCTGCCATGCCTGCAAGGTTGTCCACTTCACATGGCAATCACCACCCAGGGCATTAGCCAAGACCCTGCCCAGCCCCACCACTCCAGAGGTTCCCATTCCACTGTTCTGGACTGGGGTCCCAGCTACATAGAGACTAAGGCTCAGGGACCCTCAGGGTTCAGCATGAATGAGGCCTGCCGTGAGGGGTGGGGAGGGGAGACAGGGACTAGGCGTTCAGGCATGGCCTCCTGTGACCAGCGATGTGGACAAGGGGAGCAGCAGGTGAGTCCCATCGGGCGCGAGGGCACTCACAGGGCTAGGCCTCCTCAGAACAGCAACCAGACTTTGAGTGGCTGCACCCTCCTGCTCCATCAGCTGTCCCTCGTCAAAGAAATATTTCGAGCACTCATTTGGGGAAAAGTGGAACCTTTGTTGCAGCAGATGGAGGTGAGCTGATTTATATACTACAGCACTGTTTTAAATCGGGTCTATTTGCCCAATCGCTCAATGACCTGGAGCGGGACTCCCTGAAAGGTCATAGGCCAAATGAGAAAGACGGAAGGGCTGTTCTTCGTTCCCCTTTAAAAACAGTACTGTAATTCTCCTTCAGCGCTCTGAGTTCTACACACACTTAGAGGAAACCCTCCGTGCAGCCGGCAGGTACCAGCCCCCGCACACCTCGCCCTACAGCGCGGCCCAGGGGCGGAGCCTAGTGAGGGCTTAGGAGAAAAGGGCCTGCGGAAGGCAGGGAGCAGGCGTTTCTACTGCACGCCCTCAAACCGAGCCGCAACACTGTATTCATACATCTCCGGTTTGTCTTTTTTTCCAGACCCGAAAGACTTCCTGGCCTCCCACGCTCCAGGGCGCGGCGCCGGGGGCGCGCCCAGCCTGCTGCTCCTGCTGCCCTGCGCGCTCCTGCACCGCCTCCTGCGCCCGGACGCGCCCGCGCACCCTCGCTCCCTTGTGCCTTCCGTCCTGCAGCGGGAGCGGCGCCCCCTGCGGAAGGCCGGGACCTGGGCATCGCCTTTCATTTTCACTGTTGTAAATAATAGGTGTGTTTAGTTTACCGTAAGCTGAAGCGCTGGGTGGATATTTTTACGGGGTAATAAACATTTTCATGAAAGCGCCTTTGGCTCCAGATCCTTGGATCTGGTATCCAGATCCAGATCCGTGTGTCCCCATCACGGCTGGGACCTGTAGGTAGAGATAGCAGGACAACAGCAAGGAGCCAAAGCTGGAGCCAGAAAGCCTGGCACCGCCTCCTTCCCCCGACAGTTAGCACCTTCCTTTCACAACATCTCCCTTAAGGGGGGCGCGTCTGCTGCGGAACCCACCGCAAGGCGAGGCAGGCAGAGTTCAGCCTACAGAGCCCCAGGCAGCCTCCCCAGTCTCCCCAGCGCCGCTTCTCAGGCCGCTTCCACAGCCAGTCCAGGGCGACGGGCGCCGCGAGCTGAGGATGCCCGGCCGGGCCGCACCACACAGGCTTGGCCATGCGGAATGAGCGAGCACCTCAGGTAAAGGACACTTGAATTGAGCGCTTCAGCTTTTAAAATGCACGGTAGTTCATGAGCCTGCGTGACACAATTACTTTTACGTTTTATATTGTCAATGAGTTTACTGGCATTTTCAATCTTTTCAACTAGTGGCTATGAAAATACGAATTTAACGTAACATTCAAATGAGTATTAAATAAAAATAGAGTAGAACTTTATTAGAGGGCTGGCTTGGAGTTCATTGGTTCATGAGAAAAATAATTATTCAAGTTTTAAGACATAAATATTTCTAGGCATTAATATGTTTTGAGGCCGGGCTCACGCCTGTAATCTCACCAGTTTGGGAGACCGAGGTGGGCGGATCGCGAGGTCAGGAGCTCGAGACCATCCTGGCTAACACGGTGAAACTCCATCTCCACTAAAAATACAAAAAAAAAATTAGCCGGGCGTGGTGGCGGACGCCTGTAGTCCGGGGTACTCGGGAGGCTGAGGAAGGAGAATGGTGTGAACCCAGGAGACGGAGCTTGCAGTGAGCCGAGATTGTGGCACTGCACTCCAGCCTGGGGCAACAAAGTGACAAAAAAATACATATATATATGTTTTATATATATATGTATTTTTTTATACCAAAGTTGTCTTAAGGTAGTTTCAAGTGCATTCTGAGCAGTGCCTTTTATTTCAGTTTATCAGTTTATTGTAGGAATAAACAAGTGATAAACTTTGCAAATTATCCTAAGAGCTTGATGAATATGTATATGCTATTCATAAAATTTGTGTTTACAGAATGCCTATTTTTTACAACATTGCCAGGCAAAAAAGACACTGCTTTATTTTCAGTAGGTGCACTTAGGAAATGGAACTGAGAAGTCACAGTTGCGGTTAAAAGGAAACCAGAACTGTTCAATATTAGTATGAATATCTAGGGTATAAATACGTTTTAATTAGAAAATTAGAAATCGGGCTCTATGGATTTCTGTACTGGAATACTAGAAAGGATCCTTCCAGTGAAATGATTCTTGATTATAGGCAAGAAAGTTAGAGTCACCATTTATCTGTCTACTAATTGAAAAGCCTTTACCTACCTAGCCCTGAAAAGACAAGGAGAATTTGAGGATAAAAGGCATTTTCTTTTCGCAGCCCAGGCGTCCAGAGAGACAGTTAAAAAGGAGAAACTTCTCAGGAGAGAAAAGAGCAATGCTGGGCTCATGGCTGTTAGCGTCCTATAAATGTGTCCCAGATCTTATCTGTCCCCTGCGGTTGAGGAGGACAAATAGAGACATCCTCTAGGCCACTATCTGCCAGCACCCCTTGCTGGGAAGAGCCTGTTCACAGCCCTGGGTTTGCTCACGCGGATGGAGGGAGGGCACCTCCCTTCCCAGAGCAGTCCCCAGCTGTGTCCATTCTGCAGTGTTTGTAGAAGCTGCACTTTACTTGCCAGCTTAGCCCTGGCTCCGTCATCCCACACACATCCCAGAAGAGCAAAATCTGTCCTCACATGCCTTCTCCGAGGGAGCCACTCGCCAGGGATACTGGGAGGAGATGCAGGGGATGCATAAGGACTTACACCAGCACAGGGCTGGTATGTTCAGCCCATTCCTATGTCGGAGTTTCACTTCAGAGCCCCAGCGCATGCCTGCCAGCTGAGGGGCGCTCTTGTTCCTTTCAGCCACATCACAATTTCCCCGCTCTAGCCTAGAACCAAATGGTCTTTTCTTGCTGTGAGCATTCAGAAGCAGCCTCTGGATATTTTCCCAGTTTCCGTTGTCTGCAAAGCCACTCTGGCACGTACAGTCATACATCACACCAGCAAAAGTTTCTGGGAGTGACTTTTCCGTGGAATTCAGTTTTGAGTATTTAAAATTAAGTTTGATAAGCTTTCTATGCACAGGCACTTCTCATCTCACTTGGACTGTCTGTTATGGGGAAACGAAAACAAGGGGCTGTGTCTCTCACGGTTACAGCTGCTCGACTCCCACTGATCTGGCCAGCGCCTGGACCCCTTCGGAACCCGGCACAGTGCTATGGAAGTTTGTGGCCACAGAGCTAGCTGGATCCCCAGAAGCTGAATGCTGCCAAGTGAGTGGAGTGCTGGGCTGGGAAATGTCTGCAGCACTCCCACGGGGAAGGATGTGCTGCTCAGTGTGTAAGAACTGGCTCTCCAGAAACAAAAAAGGTGCATCAGTATGCTGATATAACTTTTTTTTCCTTCTTTTTTGAGACAGAGTCTCACTCTGTTGCCCAGGCTGGAGTGCAGTGGCACGATCTCCACTCACTGCAAGCTCCGCCCCCCGTGTTCACGCCATTTTCCTGCCTCTGCCTCCTGAGTAGCTGGGACTACAGGCGCCCACTATCACGCCCAGCTAATTTTTTTGTATTTTTAGTAGAGATGGGGTTTCACCGTGTTAGCCAGGATGGTCTTGATCTCCTGACCTTTGATCCACCTGCCTTGGCCTCCTGAAGTGCTGGGATTACAGGCGTGAGCCACTGCGCCCGGCTGATATCACTTTATTATAAGTTTTACTGATATAAAGTACATTATAGCACAGAATTCACAAGTAATAACAAAATATACAATACTCTTTATTCCATAGAGCCTATATGCGTTTGTTGATTTTTATGAGATCGTCTATCTGTACTCAAACCTACAGTTGTGATGCAACCATGATTTGACACACGGAGTTGCATCCTAACTCACGGCCTCTCCAACAGATTTATTGCCATTAAATCTGAAATGAGATCTACTGTAGAGATATTTCTAATCCTTATACAAATTATGTTAATTACCTGAAACAGCTCAACTTTGGCACTATATATGTGAGAATGTTACCAGTTTGTTGACATGAGTGATTTATTTGCTGAATCAGTTCGTTTTCAAATGAGATTCGTTTTAATCAGGTAAGGTAAGAATGCAGACATGGGCCGGGCGTGGTGGCTCATGCCTATAATCCCAGCACTTTGGGAGACCAAGGTCAGGAGATCGAGACCATCCTGGCTAACACGGTGAAACCCCATCTCTACTAAAAATCCAAAAAATTGGCCGGGTGTGGTGGCTCACGCCTGTAATCCCAGCACATCGGGAGGCCGAGGCGGGTGGATCACAAGGTCAGGAGATTGAGACCATCCTGGCTAACACAGTGAAACCCCGTCTCTACTAAAAATACAAAAAATTAGCCGGGCGTGGTGGCGGACGCCTGTAGTCCCACCTACTTGGGAGGCTGAGGGAGGAGAATGGCGTGAACCCGGGAGGCGGAGCTTGCAGTGAGCCGAGATTGCGCCACTGCAGTCCAGCCTGGGCCACAGAGAAAGACTCTGCCTCAAAAAAAAAAAAAAAAAAAATACAGACCTGGAAATGATAAGGAGGAAAAAGTGTGTATACTCACTTAGAAACAGGAGGTGTGTCTTGCAGGGCCACATGGGGCAGCCCCAGGGTGGGCCGGGAGGCAGAGGGAGCGGGCACTGTGGGCAGGAGCCTGTACTGTGACTTCTGTGGGAAGGAGGCAGGGGCAGATAGTGTAGGGTTGGCTAGTGAGTCATTTCTGCAGACTCCAGGGCACAGGGGCTGTCCCTAGTTGCCTGGTACATTTTCCCCTTGCTCCCTTTGCTTCCTGACCGACCCTGGTGCCTCTCCATGTGGCCCTGTGTGATGTGGAATGGCCTGTCCTCTTGCCCTGTGAATATAACAGACTGTCTTTTCATCATTTCCATGTCTGCATTCTTGTCCTACCTAAATAACAATAAAACACCCATTAAAAACAAATAAGAGCTGTTCACGCCATTAGAACCACCACGGACTAAGAGTCACTGAGGCCTTGCTCCTGGGTTGGCCTTGCTGAAGCTCCAGCGATGCTAGTGGGGTGACTTTCTGTCTCGTTGGCGGGGCACGGCCCAGAGCTGAGACGAGGATGGTGAGTAACCGGCATCTGCTCGGACCCAGCATTGTGCTCCACAGCCTGCTGCTGCCTCTGAGGTTTACTCTCTGCCAAGGGCACCTCACTAAACCTCGGGGAAATCTCATCACCACCCAGAAAACGCTCACTGGGTTCTAAACAGACACAGCCTGCTTCTGAATCCGTCACTGAATCAATGACTTCATTTAATAATAAATCTCACCTCCAGGCAGACCTTTGTATTTTTCCTTCATGGCACGTGATAGATCACGATGAAAGAAAAGCCACTTTTATGGTCTTTGTTTGACATATGCGGAAACCCAGGCTTGAGGAGGTGGGAGAATCCAGCAGGTCCCGAAGCCAGCGAACGGGAAACCAGGGGGCTGCAGTTCGGTTCCTTGATTCCAACCCCCAGGCACGTTCTCTGCTGTCTAGGAGAGATTGTAAACCTCCACTACAAGTTTGAGGTCAATTTAATCCTTGTTCCTGAGCCTCCCTGTGTGGGGTGCTTGCCAGGCCTGAGACTTCAGTCATCCCAGAGTCTTTGCTCCCTCAGACACTTCTAGCATCAAATGAAAGCTTCCAGCCAGGCATAGTGGCTCACCCCTGTCATCCCCACACTTCGGGAGGCTGAGGCAGGAGGACCACTGAGCCCTGGAGGTAGAGGCTGCGGTGAACTATAGTATGATGGCACTGCTGCATTCCAGCCTAGGCTACAGAGCAAGACCCTGTCTCAAAAATTTTAAAGTTAAAATTAAATAATATATATATTTTTTTAATAAAAGAAACTTCCCCCACTGCAGCATCACTCCTGCCCCTCCCTCATTTCCACTGGTATTACAGGCGACCTCAGTCAGCCCTTCCAGGATCTCAATAGCTTCAATGCAGGACAGGGCTCCTGCCTTCTGCAGTCAGACCCCGGTGCAGCTGCATCCACCCAGCCCTGCTGAGAACCTCAGGAAAAAGCAGCCCACCAGGCAGGGCTGGGGGAATCTTCCTCCAGGTTTCACCATTTGGGGTCTAACACTTGGCTTTAAACAATGTTGCCAAGAATAGGAAATGCCTTTCTCGTGTGGAAAGCCTTGTCTCTTTCACTCCTGCGGGCCATTCCTGTGTGGTGGATAAGAAACACTAATACATGAGGGGCTCTTCAGGGAGGAGTGTCAGGACCGCACGCGGCCCTCTTCCTGCCCTGGGAGGCGCAGGCTGAGAAAAGCTCCGCAGGGGATGCGGGAGGAGGTGCCACTCCCCTCCTGAGTCCGCCCAGTTTACCGGTTTAAATTCTTGCTGTGCTCTGCACACCTTTGCAAGGAAACCTGTCAAGGCTGTCATTTTGAGTAAATATAAATATAAAATGAGGCCAGGCACAGTGGGTCACCCCTGTAATCTCAGCATTTTGAGGGGCCAAGGCAGGGGAATCACTTGAGCCCAGGAGTTCGAGACCAGCCTGGCAACATGAGATTCCTTACTACAAAAAAGTTTTTAAAAATTAGCCAGGCGTTGTGGTGTGCACCTATGGTTCCAGCTACTCAGGAGGCTGAAGAGGGAGGATCACTTGAGCCCAGGAAGTAGAGGCTGCAGGGAGCCCTGATCACACCACTGCACTCCAGCCTGGGAGACAGAATGAGACTCTGTCTCAGATACATGAATAAATAAAAACACAGATGGCCAGGCGCGGTGGCGCTCACTCCTGTAATCCCAGCACTTTGGGAGGCTGAGGTGGATGGATCATGAGATCAGGAGTTCAAGACCAGACTGACCAACATGGTGAAACCCTTTCTCTACTAAAAATACAAACATTAGCTGGGTGTGGTGGCACATGCCTGTAATCCCAGCTACTCAGGAGACTGAGGCAGAAGAATCACTTGAATCTGGAAGGTGGAGGTTGCAGTGAGCGGAGATTGACCCCACTGCACTCCAGCCTGGGCGACAGAGTGAGACTCCATTCAAACAAAACAAAACAAAACAAACCTCAAACAGACCGCTGGTTTGAGTTTCCTTCTGGCTCATGTATATGTGTGAAATACATTGTGTTTAAATAGAATTGTTTGCCCCACAGAGACCCCCTCACCCCTTTTGCCAAGTGAGGACACAGCCAGAAGGCATAATCTATGGAAGTGGGTCCTCACCAGACACAAAGTCGGCCAGCACCTTGAACTTAGACTTCAAGTCTCCAGAACTGTGAGAACTAAATTTCTGGGTTTTTTGTTTTTTAGACAGTCTCGCTCTGTCGCCCAGGCTGGAGTGCAGTGGCGCAGTCTTGGCTCACTGCAAGCTCCGCCTCCCGGGTTCACACCATTCTCCTGCCTCAGCCTCCCAAGTAGCTGGGACTACAGGTGCCGCCACCACGCCCGGCTAATTTTTATATTGTTGGTAGAGACAAGGTTTCACTATGTTGGCCAGGTTAGTCTTGAACTCCTGACCTTGTGATCCAGCTGGCCCGGCCTCCCAAAGTGCTGGGATTACAGGCATGAGCCAACACACCCGGCCATTTCTGTTCTTTACAAGCCATCCAGCCTATGGCATTTTATTATAGCAGCCCAAACAGACTAAGACATTACTTATGTTCCTTTTACCTGTTTCCCAATTTTGTAAATAAATAAAAATCAATATAGGTCGATTTTTCACATTTAAACAGCAGTATCTTCTGTAACATTTTCATGTTGGAACATACTGTTAATCATAGAACTATGTTTTTCTTAACAGAGCATATGTTTTTAAAATTGAAATTTTGGTGGTTGTGTTTATAGAAAGAAAAATTATCATTAGGGGACAAAGAAAGAGCTCCAGGAAACTCTTTTCTTGTTTGGGAGACGGGGTCTTGCTCTGTCACCCAGGCTGGAGTGCAGTGGCGTGATCACACCTCACTGCAGCCTCAGACTCCTGGGCTCAAGGGATTCTCCTGCCTCAGGCTCCGGAGAAGCTGGGATTACAGGCGCACACCACCATGGCTGGCTAATTTCTGTATTTTTATTATGGTAAAGATAGGATTTCACCACGTTGGCCAAGCTGGTCTCCAACTCCTGGGCTCAGATGATCCACCCACCTCAGCTTCCCAAAGTGCTAGGATTACAGGCATGAGCCGCCAAGCCTGGCCACTTTTTTTAGTTGTATATTTTGTAGCAATGAGATCTCACTGTGTTGCTCGGGCTTGTCTCAAACTCCAGGCCTCAAGCAAGCCTCCTGCCTCGTCCTTCCCAAGTGTTGGGATTGTAGGCATGAGCCACTGCTCCTGGCCAGGAGCTATTCATTTTTAACATGAAGATCTCATGACATGGTTGTAATGAGTGGAGGAGTAGAAGGAAAGGTTGCCTCTTCCAGCCTGTTCCACGAGACCTGAGACTAATCAGCTCCTCACCTAGCCCAGGTGTGTGGGACTCTGATTTTCATCCCAGAGTCTTGGGGCCTTCTCTTCCTTCAGCATCCGTTTCACTGTCCAGGGGACCAGTCAGCTACAAGCTGCCCAGCTGAACGCCCAGGTTAAACTGCCTCTGTGTGCAACGGCCCACACCCTCAGCACCGAGGCGAAAAAAGGCCTCAGCGCCCTGTGGCCTTGATGCCTGGATGTCTCAGGCTGACATGCCACACACAGCCTGAGGTTCCTCCAGCCACATCTGTGCCTCCCCAGTGACTCTAGCACCTGCATTTGTGTTGCAGATTCTGGGATTCACCCTGCGAAGGCTGTGACTGTGACCTGACCGTGACCAGAAGGCCAAAGGCTGAGCCTCAGAGGAGCTGAAGCTTCAATCAGACGTTTGGCTGAAGGACAGCAACTGCCACGCAGCTCCTCCCTGAACACCTGTCTCTCAAATCAGCTAATTTAGTGATTTGGTTTTCGAATGGGATAGATTTAGAATTAGCTTTGGTGATATTTGGTTATTTAGTTTACTAATGGTATAGATTTCGAATTTGCTTTGGTGATATTTTTTGCATTTTATGTTGTAAGTTTTTATATACAACAATAATTACGAGTTGTTTAAAACTATTTTTACATAAAATGAAGCAAATACGTAGAAGAATCCAAAACAAAGATAGCTCTTAAAATTATTGTAAGGCAAGCCGGGCGCGGTGGCTCAAGCCTGTAATCCCAGCACTTTGGGAGGCTGAGACAGGCGGATCACAAAGGTCAGGAGGTCCCGAGGGCATGCAGCTAACAGGGTGAAACCCGTCTCTACTAAAAAATACAAAATAGCCGGGTGAGGTGGCAGTGCCTGGTCCCCAGCTACTCCCGGAGGCTGAGGCCAGGAAGAATGGTGTAAACCGGGGCCGGAGCTTGCAGTGAGCGAGATCCGGCCTGCACTCCAGCCTGGGGCTGACAGAGGCAGACTCAGTCTCAAAAAAAAAAAAAAAAATTATTGTAAGGCAATGCACCCTTGTGATTACCACCAAGGTCTCTCTGCCCCTCATTTATTCTTTTTTTTAAAATGGAGTCTTGCTCTGTCGCCCAGGCCGGAGTGCAGTGGCATGATCTTGGCTCACTGCAACCTCTACCTCCCAGGTTCAAGCGATTCTCCTGCCTCAGCCTCCTGAGCAGCTGGGACTGCAGGCACCTGCCACCACGCCCGGCTAATTTTTTGTATTTTTAGTAGAGCTGAGGTTTCACCATTTTAGCAAAGATGGTCTCAATCTCCTGACCTCATGATCCGCCTACCTCGGCCTCCCAAAGTGCTGGGATTACAGGTGTGAGCCACTGTGCCCGGCCGGCTGCCGGCCTTTCATTGTAAGTTCAGGTTGGGGGTTGGGGGAGAGCTGTGGGTGAGGCCCTGTGAGAGTCCTGCTGACTCATTGGGATGCAAACCTGACTCAGACAGGTTTGCAGGTGCAACTCAGAGTCTGGGTCATGGGCTCAGTGCTGGACCAGCAAGTCCTGGGTCAGCCAAGCCGCAACCCCTACAAGCTGGAGCAAGCCACAGGGGTGGGGGCTGGGTTTCCGGAGGCAGGGAGAGGGCAGGGCTGTGAGTAGAGGGGGCAGTCAGCTGACAGCTGACCCCTGGGACAGAACTCTGGGACGGCTGACCCAAGACCTCAGCCCCCTTCACAGTTTACTCGCAGCTGTCGAGGCGAGCCTCTGTGACCTGTGTGCCTGGAAGATACGACTTCATCCCTGACCGGCGCACAGCACCTAGCTCCGGGAGGCCAGGCGGCTGCTTCCATGTGGGGAGGCCCTGGCGCCATTTTTCTGGAAGACTGCATGCCCTGGAGGACAGGAACGGGGCCTGAGTCTGCGCGACCCAACTCCCCAAGGAGAGTGACTTGGCTCCCATATCCCTGCCCAGGGAGGAGGGAGACCTGCCCTCCCTGAGGAGCTGGAGACACAGTGGAGTGTGGGAGATGGCTCTGGTGGGCCAGAAACCAGAGCAAGAAGCTTCTTGGGTGGTTTTTATTTTGTCAGGCCTGGGGCAGGGGTGGCCTTGGGTGGACAGGAGAGCCCAGAGATGGAAACATGTCAGGAGCGTGCAGAGCTCAGCAAGGAGGCCGGCCTGGGGTGGGCACACTTGTGGTTAGGAGGCCAGGGGCCCGGCCCTTCACAGGCTCCCCAGCAGAATCAGCAGCAGGAGGAGGGTGTGAGCAGCCGGAAGGGCTGCGCAGAGCCCGGGTTTATAGACGGTACCCTGAGAGGACATGCTGTCCAGGGCTGGGGGCATCTCCTGAGGAGGAGCCAAGGCAGGATCCAGAGGGGGACTCTCCCTCTTCTTCTGGCTAATCCAGTTGGTGAAGTAGGAGAGCCGGGTGAAGACGCTGGGGCCGATGGGTGAGCGGCAGTCGAGGCTCCAACTAGACAGCCCCATCAGGAACCAGGTGCCATTTAACGGGCAGACGAGGGGACCCCCGGAGTCTCCCTGAGAACAGAGAGGACATGGGTGGTGGGGACCAAGACAGGGAGGGACACGCATTGTTCGGGGCAGGAGGGGGCCTTACGCTTCTCCAGGACGGAGTGTGGGAAGCAAGGTGTGCGGCAGGTGTCCCCACTGTCTGAGTGAGTGGCGCTCATCAGTCACCTGGGCGATGTTAGAAGCCCAGACCCAGGACAGACCTCCTGGATCAAAATCTCGAAGACGGGGCTCTGAAGCCCCACTCCACAAAGCTCCCAAGGAGACCCTGGGCAGAGCCTTCAGGCTGGCAGTCACAGACCCATGAGAATAAACAGGGGATTCTAGGAGATGGACATCCAGGCCTAGCCCTCCTGACCCTAGTGGGGAGAAGGCGCCGCCTGTGGTCTCAGGGGTGGCTGGGTGCCAGCCTGGAGGGCTGGCTGCGCCTTGGCCTGAATCCTTAGCCCAGCACTGCATCCCACCAGTATTTTGTTCTTTTTTAAACTTTTTTTTTAAAAATTGAAATGGAGATGGAGATCTTGCCATGTTACCAGCTGATCTTGAACTCCTGGTATCAAGTGATCCTCCCACCTTGGCCCCCAAGGTGCTGGGATTAAATCTAGTCCCGAATCCAGATGTCCTTGACTTATTAAGGTCTCTAGTGTTCCCTCCATTTCTTAGTTGAGCTTTTCAGAAAATGCCAGGCTGTGGGATGTGCTGAGGGAAAAAGAGGTGCTGCCTGTGCCCAGCCTGGGGGTAGGGCAAGTGCCAGGGGCTCCCAGGTGAGCACGGGGGATTGTGAGTGTGGCAGGGCCCCCAAATGGGGAAGTCCCTGACATCCTGGGCAGGGCACCCCCATCCCATAGGCCAAAAAGGGAATCCCAAGGAAACAAGCATCCTCCTGCCATGCGTGCAATCAACAAGACCAAGCCTCTTCGTGTGCAGACAGCGCCGAGGAGGCCCTGAGGGACATTCCACATGAACAGACATCACAGACGTGGTGTGTGGACGGGGGCGACCTGGAAGGACCCCAGAAGGGCTGCTCTAATCCTAGAGCTGCTCTGAGCCAACACAGGAAGGAGGGGCAAGGCCTGACTGTGCCAGCCCACAGCCTTGTCAGTGGGCAGGGAACCCAGGGGACCTGGTGCAGATTCTGTCTGATAGGATGGTTCTGGCCTGAGCCCCATCAGGACACAACTGCAGGAGAAGGGATGGCAGAGGCTGGCGGGAAATGGTCAACAGACAGGACTTGCCATATCTGACCGTTTCTCTCTATCAAAGGAAATGGGCAAGACAAGGGAATCAGCCCAGTGGTACACAGTGGGCTGTTGGTGTCAGGAGGCTGAGGAGGCCGCTCCAAGGAGGACAGCAGAGAGCAGGAGGGGCCGCCCACAGTGTCTGATGGGGGATGCTGCACCAATGCCTGACGGCACGGCTGTGGCGAGGATAGAGCCCAGGAAGCAAGAGAGGGCACAGGCAGGCACCCTGGGGTGAGCCCTGCTGGGATGGGTGGGGTGGGAGGAGGTTGTGGGGAGCAGGGAGGGTGCCTGGAGGGCATTTTGTGATGGGAGTCATCAAAGAATGTTTCTGCACCATGGGGTGACCAAAGAGAGAGAAAGAGAAAGAGGGAGGTGCAAGAGAGGGAGAGGAGGCCGGGCACGGTGGCTCACGCCTGTAATCCCAGCACTTTTGGGAGGCTGAGGCAGGCAGTTCACTTGAGGTCAGGAGTTCGAGACCAGCCCAGCCGAGATGATGAAACCCCATCTCTACTAAAAATATAAAAATTATTTGGGCATGGTCGTGCATCCCAGTTACTCGGGAAGCTGCGGGAGGAGAATCACTTGAATCTGGAGGGCAGAGGTTGCAGTGAGCCGAGATTGTGCCACTGCGCTCCAGCCTGGGCCCTGTGTCAAAAAAAAAAAGACCGAGAGGATCCTGCACTTCCTCTGTGGGCCTCAGTCCCCCACTATAAAGTGGACAGATTACACACAGTGGGAGAAGACATTCATAAATATAAACATATCCAACAACGGGCTCACGTCCACAATAGACAAAGAGCTCCTATGATTCTGAATGAAAGGCAGACAATCCCATAGTTGGCAAAAAACTTGCACGGACACTTTACAAAAGAGGCAATAAACATATGACAAAGGGCTTATCTTCACTAGTCACCGGAGAAATGCACATTAAAAACCACACACAAGAGTTCATACGAAAATGGCAAGACAATTTGAAGGACTGGCAGCAACCTGAACTATCACTCACCAGCTGGTGGGAATGAAAATTGGTACAACCAGGTTGCAGAGTTTCTCAGATGATGGACGAGAGATGACCATGTGCGTATCTCATGGCAAGGCAATTCCATTGCCAGGGTGACTGATAACCAGAATGGGAACCTGCGTGCTCTGAAACGCGTACACCAGGAGGTCCACAGAAATTCTATTTGCAACAACCTCAAACGAGAACCACCCAAATGCCACGCGCACTAGAATGGGTAAGTAAATTGCAGTGTCTTTGCACAGTGGAATAGCATACGGCAATAAAAATGAACAATACCGACTGCACACCAGATGGATGCAGCCCACAGACACAACATTGACTAAGCGGACCAGGCAAAAGCTTGCATACCATACGGCTTCACTCAGCTAAAAGTCCCCACATGAAGCCATGGTGCTTTAGAAAGCAGGCAGGGTTAGCGTCAGGAATGAGGCACGGATAAAACCCATGGGTGCCAGGTACATGAGTGGTCAGTCTCTGAAAATTCCTCCGCAGGACACTTGTACTTATGCCCTTCCCTGTGCATGGTGTGCTTCAACAAGGTGGTTTTTTTTGGTTTTTTTTGTTGTTGTTGTTGTTGTTTTTGAGATGGAGTCTTACTCCATCACCCAGGCTAGAGTGCAGTGGAACGATCTCGGCTCACTGCAACCGCCGCCTCCCGGGTTCAAGCGATTCTCCTGCCTCAGCCTCCCGAGTAACTGGGACTATAGGCACACGCCACCATGCTTGGCTGATTTTTGTATTTTTAGTAGAGATGGGGTTTCACCATGTTGGTCAGGCTGGTCTCGAACTCCTGACCTCAGGTGATCCACCCGCCTCAGCCTCCCAAAGTGCTAGGATTACACATGTGAGCCACTGTTTACCCGGCCAACAACGCTTCTTAAAAGATACAAATAAAACGGATGGGCCAGTGCTTTTTGGGAGTTTCTGTCCTGGCTCTGACACCTCAGGCTTGGCTGGGCTCGGGAAGAAGTCAGGGCTGGGGCAGGGTCCAGAGGAGACCCTGTGGCAGAGGCCCGGGACAGCACAGGCGAGAGAGATTGAGCCCACTCACCCGGCAGATGGCCTTTCCTGTTATGAGGTCCCCAGCGCACAGCATGTCCTCGTGGATGGTGTAGTCACCGCTGCTTGGCTGGCCGGGGTACTGGGGCTGGAAAAAGGATCTGCAGACACTATTTTCCATGACACCGACCTCTGCCTCCTGAAGCTGGAAGGGCTCAGGCAGGAAGACTGTGGGAGGAGGTGTCAGATGTGCAGCCAGAGGGAAGCCCTCCCTTCCCAGCCCGCTCACCCAGGGAGGGCACCACCAAGACGAGGGGACAGGCAAAGGGGAAGGGCCTGCAGTAAGACGAGCCAGGACGGAGGCCAATGTGGCTGCAAGGGAGCAGGCGTGGGGTGAAGGGTGAGGCGCAGCCGCCTCGGGGCCCAGAGCGGGGGCCCTCCTAGCCAGGATGTGGTGTTGGAGGTGTCATTCCAAGTGCACTGGGACACAATAGAAGGGTCTTATGCATCAAAAACAAGCCCTCTGGCTGCTAAGAGGAGGCAGAGCTGGAGGCAGGGAGGGTGGCAGCTGGAGTGGCAGCCTGGCTGGTGGCATAGCTAGCAGGTGCTGGGCAGGCTTGAGCAGTGTGACAAATCAGACACGCCCTTCCTCAAGGAGCAACTGGTCTGGGGACACTTGGGCTATGGTTCCAGCTGTCACCCCCAGATCTGGCCTGGGGTCCCCATGTGGGCAAAGCCTGATGACAGGGGCCCACCCCTGCACAATGCCTGCCCTGTGTGGGCCTCATGGGTCCTTGGGGGCTGCTGGTGTGTGGAGAGAGAAGGATGACTGGAGCCCAGATCTCTCATCAAGGTCAATGGCTCTCTGCTCGGAAGCTGCTCCAACTAACTGATGACTTCCCCAGGCCCTAACTCCTCCTCTCCCACCTGGAGAATCTTCTCTGCCCTGATTCTTAGAGAATGACAGTCCCTGGGAGGCCGAGGCGGGTGGATCACCTGAGGCTGGGAATTCGAAACCAGCCTGACCAACATGGAGATACCCCATCTCTACTAAAAACACAAAATTAGCCAGGTGTGGTGGCTCATGCCTGTAATCCTAGCTACTCAGGAGGATGAGGAGGAGAATCGCTTGAACCGGGGAGGTGGGGGTTGTGGTGAGCCAAGATCATGCCATTGCACTCCAGCCTGGCCAACAAGAGCGAGACTCCATCTCAAAAAAAAAAAAAAGTTGGAGAACGACAGTCCCAGGAGGCTGTCTTTGGAGGACCAGCTGCTCTCATGACTAGGGCCGTGTGACTGATATTCAGCGGCAAGGGCAGGGAGGCCAGCTCTGGCCTGCTCATGGAATGCCTGTCTTAAACGCCTCCTCTGAGATAGTCTGTCAAATGATGACCCCACAAATAATTCCAAATTGCCATTCCACTGTTTTGCACTCATCACTATATTTTCCTAAATCAAAAGCATTTACTCTTTTGCTGGAGTCTTTACCTAACATTTCTTCCCTCTCAGTCTACAAATATACAAATATATGACAAATATGCTAGGCGAGCAGCGAGGTTCACATCCACAGAGGTGAGTGTTCTTCAGACATAAACACCTGGGCCGAGGACAGACCTGCTCTCTCTTTTTTTTGTTTTTGAGACAGAGTCTTGCTCTGTTGCCCAGCTGGAGTGCGGTGGTGTGATCTCGGCTCACTGCAACCTCCGCCTCCCTGGTTCAAGCGATTCTCCTGCCTCAGCCTTCCCAGTAGCTGGGATTACAGGCACCCGCCACCACGCCCAGTTAATTTTTGTGTATATATATATATAGTTTTTTTTTTTTTTAAGTAGAGATGGGGTTTCACCATATTGACCAGGATGGTCTTGATCTCTTGACCTCGTAATCTGCCCACCTCGGTCTCCCAAAGTGCTGGGATTACAGGCGTGAGCCACGGCACCCGCAGGCCTACTCTTACTTGCTACTGATGCCCAGCACCTTCCACCGCCATGGAAGCTCCAGGGCGCTTGGTGAGGCCCTGGAGGAGGTCAGACCGCAGCAGGCCCTTGTCGTCAGGGTGGAGTCAGTAACATTCAGAACCAGGGAACCCTGAATGGCTCAGAGTCAAAGAGCCCAAGTGCCTGCCTCCAAAAGTGGGAGATGCTCAGGCCACTTGACTGCACTGCTCACCATCCTCGGTGACCATTCCCCAACCAGATATCCAGCAGGAGCTGTCAGGGGCCAACGATGTGGTGGGTTCCGGAAGGCAGGCGGGGAGGATGTGGGAGCTGAATTCCACAGGACGGTGCAGCTGCAGCAGGGTGATGTCACTCCCCATGCGGTGCCACTTGTTATAGTCAGCGTGCACCATGATCCTGTTCACTGTCATCTGCCGGCTGTGCTCTGTGGGATGGCTTAGCTGGTTGTACCCAAGTAGGATCCGGTAATCAGACGGGTTAGTGGACCTGTTGTGGGGAGGCTCCTCTGAGTGCTGGGCCGGCACCCTCACCCTGGCTGCCCACCTGGCAGGCACCCAGACCCCACCGTCACTCTGGGGTTACTCTCTCCTCCCTTCCTCATGTCAGAGAGCCCTGCTTTGGTCTTGACAAGAGCTTGGGGGCCTTCGGGACACTTGGCCAGGGATGATTCCTGTGGCTTTCTCAGCATGCCCCAGACTCAAAGGAGTCGAGAATCTTAGTGCAGAAAACACTGGGGGTGCATTACGTCACCCCTTCATTTCAGAAGAGAAGAGACTTGGCTCATTCCTAGCTCTGACCAGAACCCTCCTCAGGCCCCATGACCTACAGTAATTCTCAAAGACCCTATTTCCCTAGCCAGTATGCTCCACCCCCTTCTCCCCAGTCCTCGTGCACCACCATCTCCAAGGCTGCCCCACCTGGTGACGGGAACTCAGCAGGTATTGGTGGAGCACATGGAGGAGTTCATGGAACTGAACTTGTTTCCAGAAAACAAGTGACTTTCCAACCCACAGGTCCTGGCTGTATGGTCCTCCTCCCCCCACATGCCTGCATCCACCTCCCCAAAGGCCTCTCCTGCTCCGAGCCGCTGTCTGGTGCAGGGTCTACCATGGTCCTGGTCTTGTGCATCACTTTCCTGACAGGATGAGAAGCCTCAGGGTGGGGCTTGCATCTCTGTGTACCGCACAGTGGGCCTGACTTGAGGCCTGGCACCTGCGCGTGCTGAATAAATGAGTGGGATCTGAGGAGGATGCTACAGCCAGCTATGTCCAAAGCTCTGGCTTCTGGCTCAGAATTTGACATCCTCCCGACTCCCTCAGAGCACACAGCAAGCCCAGGAAGCACTGGAGGAGTAACTGAGTCTCCTGACCCTCTCTGCCTCACACCTCCTGGGACAGAGGCCGTCTGTTTCATCTTTCACTCTCATCTGTGGGGACGGTGGCACATAATTCTCCAGAAGTGACAAAACCCCCCTGGCTGGACATATAGAGTCGCAGGACCCTTCTGGGGAAGAATGTGCCAGCATGTGTGGGTAGCCAGGACGTAGGGGAGCCTTCGGCAAGTGTTCCCTGGACAGCCTGCAACGAGCGCTGGCTGGAAGGGGCCAGGCACTCGACCATGCATGCCTGGCCCTGGGAAGCCCTGGAACTGTCACTCTGTCTCATCACCTGAAGCGTGCGTCAAGTGTGTGTGACCTGGGATGCTGCACACCCACTACCACTTACACAAGAAAAACCGCGGCCCACTGAGATTGTGTGGATGGCCTAGAGCTGGGCAAGATGCAGAAACCAAAGCTCACACTGAGTGGAACATCAGGATTTTGATTCCTAAAGTTTACAGCAGATGGAGAGTGGGCTGGAGGTGGTTCCCTTTAGAAATAAAGTCTGTTTTCCTCTATTTATTGATAATCCCAATTAGAGTGGATTAATTTTCATTTAGCTATTTATTTTATTTTGTTCTATTTTATTTTATTTTTGAGACAAGATCTGGCTTTGTGGCCCAGGCTGGAATGCAGTGGCACAACCACATTTCACTGCAGCCTCAACCTCCCTGGGCTCAGGTGATCCTCCTGCCTCAGCCTCCTCAGTAGCAAGGACCACAGGCATGCCCCGTCGTATTTGGCTGATTTTTTATTTTTAGTAGAGATGGGGTTTTGCCATGTTGCCCAGGCTGGTCTTGAACTCTTGGGCTCAAGCAATCCACCCGCCTTGGCCTCCTAAAGTGCTGGGATTACAGGTGTGAGCCACCGTGACAGGCCTTAACTATTTATTTATTTTTACTTTTAATTATTTACTTATTTTCAGACAGGGTCTCATCCTGTCGCCTGGGGTGGGGTGCAATGGTGTGATCACAGTCACTGCAGCCTTGGCCTCCCAGGCTCAAGTGATTCTCCCGAGTAGCTGGGAGTACAGGCGCACACCACCAGGCCTGGCTAAATTTTGTGATTTTTGTAGAGATGAGGTGTCACTCTGTTGCCCAGGCTGATCTGGAATTCCCGGACTCATACAATCCTCCCACCTTAGCCTCCCGAAGTACTAGAATTACAGGTGTGAGCCACCACACCCGGCTCCATTTAGCTGTTTCAAAGTCATGTGCGTGTAATGAGACAACCACACCATCTTAGCAGGTTGACCAATGTGGGGTGGAGTGACGGGGGGGGGATGCCCAACCCCAGAGTGAGAGATGAGGTAGGATCCTTTGCCTGGGAGATGCCACACACTTGGTCAGGAGACTGGAGCAGTCTGATGCGCAGGGACAGCATTCCAGGCACAGGGCACTGCTGGGTCAAAGGCAGGACACCCGGGGGCAGCAAACTGTCCCAGAACAAAGCCTACAAAGAAAAGGCTGCGCCCTCACTTTGGACTTCCCTCTCGCGTGCCCTCCCACAGCAGGGCCCTGAGGGAAGGTGCACCTTTGGAAGCAGTGAGCAGCAGAGGCCACCCAGTTGCTGTCGATGAGGGCAGCGCCGCAGATGTGCCTGCCTAGATAGAGTAGACTGGCCTGCCATGGCCACCGCTCAGGTTCCGCCCTCTGGCCTCCAAAGATCTTCCCGGTGGGCCTCCCGGAGGAATTCCCGCTGAATCTGGTCTTCCCACACACTGTAGAGACAGCCCAGCAGTGAGGTGCCTGCATGAAGGACGCCAGCCCCTGGTGCCCCCAAATGTCAGGATTAACAGGACCCGGGGCCGCCGTGCCCCTCCTCTCACTTCACAGGAGGGACATGTCCAAGGCTCAGGGTGAAGCCACGCGGCCCATGGGACAGCACCACCTGGATGACCCGGGAACACACAGCCCAAGGCCCCCTGTCAGGGGCGACGGCCGGTGGGGCTGGGGGGTGAGCACTGGGCCCGGCTTCTCCCAGGCCTCATGCCGGTGTGTGTTGGCTCAGAGGCTGCAGAAGGGTTGCACCGCTCCACCGCGCGGCCCCTGAGCGGCTGTGCCCTCCCTTCCCGGCCCAGTGCGCCCCCGGACTGCAGAGGCCTGAGATCCAGCCCCGCAGGGCCAGCGCGGGAGCCCCATCCTCTCCGCTCCTTCCAAGGCGCCTTCCTCCCAGGGCCCGGGAGCCAGACCTGCCCGGCCGGGCCCTCCGGGCGGGTGTCCGCGTCGGGCGGCAGGGCAGGGCCACGAGAGGCGGGCGACCTCCGCTCCTCGCTCCGTCCGGGCCACCCCCGCCCGCTCACCTGCAGAGAGGGACGAGGTGGACGGGAAGCGCAGCAGCAGGAGGAGTGGCCAGAGGATCGCGGCGGCCAGCGCGCAGGGTCCTCGCCGGCCCCGGCCTGAGCGCTCTGCCCCCGCGTCCCTCATCCGGCCGGTGGCCTGGGCGTCCTCAACGGGGCGGAGAGCGCGGCGCGTGGCCAACCGCGGGGCTCCGGGAAACCGCCCGCGGCCATCGGGGTGCTGGGACCCGATCCCAGGCGGGCGGGTGTGGGGAGCCCGGGCTCGTGGGAGGCAGGGGTCACTGGGAACCCCCAGAGCGTCACAGGGCCCCTCCCTCCCGGAACTCCACTGTGCAGAGGAGACATGAAGGCAACTATGGCCCAAGCGCAGAAATATACAGTAATGGTGAGAGGGCGAGTGCTTACATCATGTCATCAAGCATTTCCAGCTAACCCACTCCTCCACAAGGACGCCGGCCCTGGGATTAGGTCAGGCCCACCAGGGACAATATAATATCCTTTTCTTAAACTTCAGCGTGCCACAGTCATGAGAGGCCTGTGCGGTCTCAGCCACAGGTCCCTCCACACTCAACAGGAGGGTCATAGACAACAGCTGGGTGGCAGGGAGTCATCTGAGAATTCTGCCTAACACAACCTCCGGCCTCCAGTGACGCATGTCCCTCCCAATCCCCAAAATGTATTCAGCATACCTCAAGGTTACCAAGAGCCTCATCCTGTTACCGGAACAGGGCCTGATTCAGACATGAAGAGAGGAATTCGGGCGGTCCATAAAGTGAAAGCACGTTTCTTAAGAAAGTAAAGGAATAAAAGAATGGCTACTCCACAGGCAGTTGCCCATTTTTATGGTTATTTCTTGCTTATATGCTAAACAAGGGGTGGATTATTCATGAGGTTCCAGGGAAAGGGATGGACAGTTACCGGAACTGAGAGTTCCTCCCTCTTTTAGACCATATAGGGTGACTTCCTGACCTTGCGGTAAACTGTCATGGCACTGGTGGGAGTGTCTCTGAGCATGCTAATGTATTATAACTAGCATATAATGAGCATTGAGGACCACCAGAAGTCACTCTCGTCGCCATCTGGGTTTTGGTGGGTATTGGCTGGCTCCTTTACCCCAACCTATTTTAACAAGATCTTTATGACTTGTATCTTTTGCCTACCTCCTATCTCATTCTGTGACTTAGAATACCTAACCTCCTGGGGGCCGGGCATGGTGACTCACACCTGTAATCCCAGCACTTTGGGAGGCCAAGGTGGGCAGATCACCTGAGGTCAGGAGTTCCAGACCTGCCTGGCCAACATGGTGAAACCCCGTCTCTAATAAAGATACAAAAATTAGCAAGGCATGGTGGCAGGTGTCTGTAGTCCCAGCTACTCGGGAGGCTGAGGCAGGAGAATAGCTTGGACCTGGGAGGCAGAGGTTGCAGCAAGCCGAGATCACACCACTGCACTCCAGCCTGGGTGACAGAGCTAGATTGTCTTTAAAAAGGCCGAGGTATGATGGCTCCATGTAATCCCAGCACTTTGGGAGGCTGAGGCAGATTGGATCCTGCCAAGTCAGCAGATCCAGAGACCATCTGGCTAACTGCAGGTGAAGCCCGTCTCTACTAAAAGTACAAAAACATAGCCCGGGGGTGGTGGCAGGTGCCTGTAGTCCCAGCTACTCGGGAGGCTGAGGCAGGAGAATGGCGTGAACCTGGGAGGCGGAGCTTGCAGCCAAGATTGCGCCACTGCACTCCAGCCTGGGTGACAGAGTGGCAAGACTCCCGCTCAAAAAAAAAAAAAAAAAAAAAAAATGCCTAACCTCCTGGGAATGCAGCCCAGTAGGTCTCAACCTCCTTTTACCGGCCCCTATTCAAGATGGAGTTGCTCTGGTTCAAACGCCTCTGGCAATCTCATTAGAGTCTCAGCTTAAAATTCAAAATCTCACCATCTACATCTAAATAGAATTATCTCATCAGCTCAAAATCCACAATGTCATCATTTAAATACTTCAGATGGAATATAGATCAGGTTCCCAGCTGTAATCTGCTAAATACAGCTCTTGAGCACAATTCTTCCTGACCTGTGGACCTATGAAACGAAAGAAACTTCCTACCCCAACATTCTGCACATACAGTGGCAAGACTGGCACAGCATGATGCTCAAAAGGAGGTTGGGGGAATGGACAGTAAAAAGCAGTGACTAGTCCATAGCAGCTTTTATATCCTTCTGGAACAAACTCCATTAGGTTTCAAGGCCTGGGAGAAAATCCTCTGTGGCTCTCAGCTCGGGTCATCCTTCCTTTTTCATGCTAAGTAGCACGGTTGCATTCAAGTAGTTCTACTGCCTTGCTTCCTGCAAGTGGAATTCTGGGGGCCTTCTTTCATTGTGTACTTTCCCTGTCCCTGTCAGTATGAGCTGGGAATATTCTGCTGAAATAAACATCTCAAGAACCTCATAGTCCTTGTGTGTTTCACCAGTTTCACTTCATTAGATAAAGTCACATGCACAATCTTTTTGAGATAGTCCCTCCTCCACCTGGCCTCCTGCTGAGATGGCAGCGTCCTTGGGGCCCTCTGTTGTGACTATACCTCAATGTCTTGAAAGGGCCCTTGGATGGACTGACTATTCTGACCTCTTGGTCTTTCTGGGGTCTTAGCAGAACATTAGAGTGTCAGACTTTTCTCTGTGCCATGGTTTCAGCGACCATCTCTGACCTTTAGCATCTTTTGACATCTGGAGAGGCTAAGAATTTTCGAAACCTTCCAGTCCTGACTCCTTTTGGTTTAGCAGTTCTTCCCTCAGTTTATCCCTCTTCCTTCACCTTTTGCTATAAGTAGCAAGAAGAAACCAGGTAGCACCTCAAAGCGTTGCTTAGAAATCTCCTAAGCCACATGAAACTGCCTTTGCAAAATTATAACTGTAAGAGAAATCTGACATAGTTGACTCCATCTTGCTTCTGACCTCCAAGCTGTCCTTGGTCATTCCTGGGGCTAAGCCAAGCTAACTTTAAGAAGAATTTAGTTTATAGTTTAATTTGAAAGCAAGGATAATAATAGTTCCTCCCTAAAACTAATCCCTTCCTTGCTCAGGGACTGAAAACCACCTTTGGTAAGACTAATGAAAGGCCACAAGAATAGGATTATGGGAGGGGACTGAATTCTGATAAGGTAGGCATAGTTTCTATAATCCCTTACAGCTCAGGAGTCACATGGCCGGAGGTCACAAGATTTGTGACTCTCCCAGTTGCTCCTACAATGTCACTATTGTAGAACCTGAGATTTTTTTTTTTTTTTTTCGGCTTTTTTCAGACTGACCCCACCTGGACTTGTGACTCATGACTCAAATGGCCCTGTGGTCCCACCCAGAGGTGGGCTCAGTGCACAAGGACCATTTTCCACACCTCTGTAATTTCATCACCAACCAATCAGCTGCACTTATTCCCTAAACCCCATGCCCATCAATTGCCCATAAAATCCCCTGGCCTCTGAGCCTACAGGGAGACCAATTTGAGTGAGAATGCCAGTTCTCCTGTGTGAGCTGGGCCCTGGTCAATGAAAGTCTTTCTCTACTGCAACAGCACGGTCTCAGGAGTTTGATTTTGTCTGTGCAGCAGGCAGGAAGAACCTATCTAGCGATTACACATACGTGCAAACGGGCCCCTGAAAGTTTGCTCCTCACACAGCAGCGGGAAACAGTTTCTGCTGTGACACCATCAGGACCTACCCCATTTCCAGTAGCATACCCCCCGCCTGCTAAGCTGTCAACCACAGAAGCCTTAAAGTCTATATTTCTATGCACAGTCTATCCAAGGAAATAGAGGCCTTCTCTAAGGTAATTCAAGTTTTTTAAATGATGTTCCTCAAAATATTTCCAGGCCCCACCCATTGCCCAGTTCCAAAACTACTGGCATATTTTTAAATGTTTCTTACAGCAGCACCTCATTCCTGGAACCAAAATTCCTATTAGTGTTCTGTTGCTGTGAAGGTTTTAACCTCATGTCTTAAAACAACACAAATATATGACCACACCATGCCCGGTAAGGAGTCTGCCATGGCCCAACTTGGTTCTCTGCTGAAGGTCTCATGCTCAAGATGTCGACTGGCCACAAGCTCTCTGAAGGCTCTGCAGAAGAACCTGCCTTCCAGCCCATTTAGGTTGTTGGCAAAATTCCCTTTCTTGCAGTTGAATGACTGAGGCAAGCGCTGGTTTGCTAGTTGTCAACTCCTAGAGGCCACTTGGCTGCTTCCCACAGGCGCTCTCACAATACCGCAGCTTCCTCCTTCAGGGATAGCCTCAGGATCTCTTGCATCAAATCCTTCCTAGGCTTCTAGGAATCTCTGACTTCTCTTGTCTGTGACCTCCAGACCCAGATACAAAGGACTCCCATGATTTGGTCAGAACTTTCAAGGACATCACCCTTCCTTAATCAATAATCTCCCTTTCTTAAAGTGCTATGTGATTAACACAGTCACGAGACTGATAGCCCATTATATTCACAGTCCCTCCCACCCTTGCGGGAGGAATTATATAGGATGTGGGTTGTTGAGGGTTATCTTAGAATTCTCCCTACCACAGTCTCCTCTGAGACAGATTCTGCCAACGCAGACACAAGAGTTTCATTCAAAAGCTCAATCTCTAGCAGAAGATGCAGAAAAGTAAATTGATACTTTCCTTTTTTTAATTTTTTTTTTTTTTTTTTGAGACAGAGTCTTGCTTTGTTGCCCCGCCTGGAGTGCAGTGGCACCATCTCAGCTCACTGCAACCTCCACCTCCTGGACTCAAGCCATTCTCCTGCCTCAGCCTCCCAAGTAGCTGGGATTATAGGCACATGCCACCATGCCCAGCTATATTTTGTATTATTAGTACACTATGTTGGCCAAGCTGGTCTCGAACTCCTGACCTCAGGTGATCTGCCCACCTGGGCCTCCCAAACTGCTGGGATTACAGGCATGAGCCACTGTGCTCAACCCGTTTTTTGTTTGTTTGTTTGTTTGTTTGTTTGTTTGTTTTTAAACAGTTTCACTCTTGTAGCCCAGACTGGGGTGCAATGGTGCAATCTCGGCTCACTGCAACCTCTGCTTCTTGGGTCCTGGGTTCAAGGCTGGTCTTGAACTCCTGACCTCAGGCGATCCACCCACCTTGGCCTCCTAAAGTGCTGGGATTACAGGAGTGAGCCACTGCACCTGACCAACTGATGATTTCAATGTACTGTGAAAAGAACCAGAATAAACATAGGCACAAGAGTCTCAAGTTTACACACGAACAATAATGTGTTTCTAATGTATCTACTTTCATCTACCCTTTTAAAAAATACTTGATCTTTTTATACTCTCTGAACCGTTTTTTTTTCTTTGTAAATCATTCATCTGGTAAGAGGTTAATATCCAGAATATTTTCTTTTTAAACTTCTACAACTGAACAACAAAAATCAAAGAACCCAATTCAAAAACTGGCAAAGGACTTGAATAGACATTTCTTTTTTTTTTTTTTTTTGAGACAGAGTTTCGCTCTTGTTGCCCAGGCTGGAGTGCAGCAGTGTGATCTTGGCTCACCGCAACCTCTGCCTCCCAGGTCCAAGTTATTCTCCAGTCTCAGCCTCCTGAGTAGCTGGGATTACAGGCACCTGCCACCACCCCCAGCCAATTTTTTTTGTATTTTTAGTAGAGACAGATTTCACCATATTGGCCAGGTTTGTGTTGAACTCCTGACCTCAGGTGATCCATGTGCCTCGGCCTCCTAAAGTGCTGGGATTACAGGCGTGAGCCACTGCATCTGGCCTTGAATAGACATTTCTCTAAAGAAGATATACAAATAGCCAATAGCATATAAAAAGATGCTCAACATCACTAAACATTAGGGAAATGCAAATGAAAACAATGAGATACCACCTCACATTCATTGAAAACACAGAAAATAAAAACTGTTGGCGAGGACGTAGAGAAAGCGGAACCTGTGCCTGCTGTTGGCGAGGACGTAGAGAAAGCGGAACCCCGTGCCTGCTGTTGGAAATCGAACACGGTGCAGATGCTGTGAATGCCAGTTCCTCAAACAATTGAACATCAAATTAAAAAATAAAACTTCAACTTCACTGAACATTTAAACATAAAAGTTTGGCAGTTCCTCGAAAAATTAAACAGAATTACCTTTTGGTTCGCAATTCCGCTTCGGGGTATACACCCGGAAGGATTGAAAGTAAGGTCTTGAAGTGACAACTGTCTGCCTAGAAGCATCACTCACAAAGCCCAGAGGTGGAATCAGCCCAAGCGTCCGTGTGTAGACGAATAGATACATAAAACGTGGTATAGTCTTCGCCCTTGAAAAGGAGTGAAGTTCTGATGCATAATACAACGGCTGAACTTTAAAGACGTTACGTTAAGTGAAAGAAGGCAGCCACAGCAGCACCGGCACTATGGGGCTCCAGTCCCATTCGTTGTGTCTGCAGAGGCCCCGAGAGGCCAGAGAACTAGAGACAGGAAGTAGAATGGTGGGAGCTGCAGGGAGGGGAATGTGGGGTTTGTGCCGAATGGGGGCCGAGTGTCAGTCTGGGAAGACGAAAAAGTCCTGGGGATGGACGGTGGTGACGGCTGCCCAACAGTGTGAATGTACTTCATGCCACTGAACTGTACACTTAAAACTGGTTAAAATGACAAATGTACGTTATGTATATTTTACCACAATTTTGAAAAACTGGAAAAAAGTAATGCGCCCCTCCCCAGTACGGCCAGAGGTATAGAGGATGAGACTGAGAGTTGTATAGGGAAGCTGGAGGGATAGGCAAGGCAAGAAGCCTGAGGGTGGCTGCAGAGGAGGAGCCCAATGTGGGGTGTGGAAGTGTCACACAGGGTGGGTGACACTGGGCGGGGCCAAAACACACTAGGCAGGTGGCTGAGGACAAAGGTGGCCTGGCCCCGGAAAGCTGCAGAAACACTGTCTTCAGGGAGGTGAAAGGGGCTTTGGAGAGCTGGGGTGCTGGAATGCACTGCCCACCATCTGGGCTGTTCCTCAGGCGTCCAGGGACCCACCTCCCACACCACGTCACCTCACAATGATGTACATTGTCAGTTTGAGATGAGGAGCCTGAAGCCAAAGACAACCCACCTCATGTGGGGAGCATGGGTGTGGGCGGGCCTGCCGGCCACCTGCCCCTCTTTGTCCTGCTGTTGGCCCTCAGCATGACCCCACCTGCCTGGCCCAAGCTGCTCCCAAGGGAGAGCAGAAGACAGATATTGTTCAGTATGGATATGGGACGGGGTTGCCAAGTCACAAGCTGGGTGGGCCTACAGAGTAGGAGGTTCCCAGTGACAGCCTATAGTGCTGTGAGCAGAGGAGGGACTCCAGGCAGGCTGTGGGCACCCCGTGGGGCAAGTGCCCTGAGGCCTCACAGCCACCCCTGCACTCCCCTTCACAGACGCGGTGCCGGCATCACCCAGTGGCACAGTGACCTGCAGGCAGGGTCAGGGCAGCACTGGGCCTCAGCGGAAGGGCTCTGGTGACCACTACCCCCACGGCCTCTCTCCACAGGCTCGAGGTGCCAAGGGGCTGTGCTCTCCCATGCCATGCCCTGCATACCAGACCACAGTGCCTTCCTCTTCTTACACTCTCACCACCAGATGGATTTTTCCTGTCCCAGTTCTCCAGGAATAAGTTGCTCTGAGCTTGCCACCAGGTGGCACCGTGAAACTGTTTTACAAGGGCCTAATCAGCTAAACTCACAGCCCCAGACTCTAGACCGGTACCTACTCTTCCCTCCCTCGGCAGCCTGTTTACCTGTGGCTCCCGTATCCGCTCCAAGCCATCCACACCATCCCAGACCCGCAGGAGTGTCCTGTTTCTCCTCCGCCCCTCAGGAGGGGACGCTCACTCTGGGAATCCGTTTAGTGCTCAGGGGGGACTTTCGAGTTCGCACTCCTCCTCTGTGGGTCCCCGGGTGTGCCAGCTGCCTTTCTCACTGTATTCATCAGTGTTCTCCAGAGGCACAGAACTGACACATGAAAGGGCATTTATTGAGAAGAACTGACTCACACGATCCCAGGGTGAAGTCCCATGACAGGCCGTCTGCAAGCTGAGGAGCAGGGAAGCCAGTAGTGGCTCAGTCTGAGTCCAAAAACCTGACAAGTAGGGAAGCCAAGAGTGCAGCCTTCAGTCTGTGGCCGAAGGCCTGAGAACCCTGGCAAACCACTGGTGTAAGTGCAAGAGTCCAAAAGCTGAAGAACCAGGAGTCTGATGTTCGAGGGTGTGAAGCATTCAGCAGGGAAGAAGGATGAAGCCTGGGAGACTCAGAAGTCAGCTTCCTCCACCTTCTTCTGCCTGCTTTTTCTCGCCATGCTGGCAGCCGATTGGATGGTGCCCACCCACATTGTAGGTGGGTCTTCCTCTCCCAGTCCACTGACTCACATGTGAATCTCTGCTGGCAACACCCAGAAACACCCAGAAACAATACTTTGCATCCTTCAGTCCAATCAAGTTGACACTTAATATTAACCACTAACCATCACATTCACCTTCCCTGCTGCTCTGCAAGCACCCTTGGGGCAGAGGCCACATCTCACTCGTGTTGCCGAAGGCCTGGGCAGTGGGAGATGTTGCTCCCTGAGGCCTCTGTGACTGCCTCCTCCTCCCCAGCCATGGTGATGGGGCTGCCGGAAGGCAGTGACTGCCCTCTATTCCAGAGCCATGTTGTTGCAGGATCAAGAAGAACAGAGGGGTAGGGCTGAGGGGTGCGGCCCCACACTGCACACCCCCATGCAGGGCCTACCCTCTGAGACTGAGGTTGGTATCACAGGGTCCCCTGATGCCTTCAGATCATCTCCAGGAGTGCAGACTATGAGCCATTCTGTGTTGAGAGTGAGGGCTGCCGCTACCCTGCCTGCATGTTGTCTGAGAGGGGAAAGTGCTCTTCCTCTTTGGAGGTAGTTCCAGAGGACTCGGGTCACCGATGTTGAAGGCAAAGTATCTCTTCCCTGCCTCAGCTATAGTTGAAGAAACCTTCAGGGCCTGCCTTGACAGAGCAGGTTCCAGTAAGTGGCAGGTGAAGACACCTGGAGAAGTGGGGCCGTCCACTCCTGCTGGCATCAGATGTGCTGGTGCTATAGGGAGGGTGACGACAGTTGACTGTCCCACCACATGACCAGGCGGGGAACACAGCTCCTTGTGCTACCTGTAACGCAACACATCTAGATCCAACCAGTAACCCGCCTCCTTCTCAGTGCTGAGGCTCCGTCTCCAAAGTGGTGCCTGAATGAACTTAGCAAACCTGACAGCACTTGACGGGAGACCGGCCCACCCTGGAGGGCCTAGGCTCCTCCGAGGGTCCCCTGGCCACTCCAGCAGGGCCTTCTCACACGCTGCTGGGGAGTGTGGAGTAGATGCCGTGGAGGGCAAAGCAGCACATCTCGCGCAGCTGACCATGCGATTCCTCCTGCTAGAAAAACATCCTACGTGAACATTCAGACTCCTCCACCTAGCAACCTTGTCACTGCCCTGCTGGTAAGACTGGAAAAAAGCAAAAGCATCCATCAGAGAACAGCGGGGAAATAAGTGGTGAGGTGCCCAGAGAAGGGAACGCTGCAGAGCATTTTCGTAGAATGAACTAGGCCTGTGAATGGCAACAACATTGGCCCAGAAGGTAGGATGTTGAGTGGCAAACGCCAGCAGTAGAATGAAGCAACCATACCAAATACAGAATAAATGCTATGTATAGTTCAGGGACTGTGTATTTGCAGCAAAATTCAAAAACATGGGCAGGAGGAAGATATGGTAACTCCAGGGTGGATACTGCACAGGGAGGGAGAGAATAGGCCAGAGGATGGGGACAAAGGGGTCTGTAACTGTATGTGAGAAGCTTTGCTATGTTAAAAAATGTATACAGTATGTAATATATGTTTACATGTAAATATATTTATATCTAGTTATATGTAACATAAAACGTTATATAAAAATAATTGGAAGCTCGCCAGACACAGTGGCTCACACCTGTAATATCAGCACTTTGGGAGGCCGAGGCAGGTGGATCACTTGAGGTCAGGAGTTCAAGACCAGCTTGGCTAACATGGCGAAACACTGTTTCTACTAAAAATAAAAAAATTAGCCGGGCATGGTGGCACACACCTGTAATCCCAGCTACTTGGGAGGCTGAGGCAGGAGAATTGCTTGAACACGGGAGGTGGAGCTTGCAGTGAGCCGAGAGTGTACCACTGCCCTCCAGCCTGGGCGACAGAGTGAGACTCCGTCTCAAATAAGAATAATAATAATTGGAAGCAAATATGGCAAAATGTGAACATTTGCTAATCCTGGATAGTGGGTCCATGAGTGTCTGCTAATCCTAGTCTGCATCTCTCAGTGTATTTCAAATACTTCACAGTGCTAATAAAAGAACAAAGTGTTTGCTATAATTTTTTTTTTTTTTTTTGAGAGGGAGTCTCAAGGCTGTCACTTCCCAGGCTGGAGTGCAGTGGCCGGATTCTCGGCTCACTGCAGTTCACCTCGGTTTGCCACGCATTCTCCTGCCTCAGCCTCCCAAGTAGCTGGGACTACAGGCGCCCTCACACCTCACCTCGCTATTTTGTATTTTTAGTAGAGACGGGTTTCACTGTGTTAGCCAGGATGGTCTTGATCTCCTGACCTCGTGATCTGCCCGTCTCGGCCTCCCAAAGTGCTGGGATTACAGGCTTGAGCCACCGGGCCCGGCCAAAAATTTTGTTTTCTAGAGATGGAGTCTCACTCTGTCACCCAGGCTGGAGATAACCCCAACTTCCTGGGCTCAAGCAATCCTCCTGCCTCAGCTTCCCAAGCAGCTGGGACTACAGGCATGCATCACCAGGTGTGGCTAAGTTTTTAATTTTTAATTTTTATTTTTGGAGAGACAGAATCTCATTATGTTGTCCAGGCTATTCTCAGACTCATAACCTCAAACTTCTGGCCTCAAGTGATCCTCCTGCCTCGGGCTTCCAAAGTGCTGGGATTACAGGGGTGAGCCACCATGCCCAGCCTTTTCAGTATATTTGAAATAAATAGGACACAGTGCTAATAAAAGAGTGCTTACAAAGCGTTTGCTGTAAATTAATCTTTTTTTTTTTTTTTTTTAAGACGAGTCTCACTCTGTTGCCAGGCTGGAGTACAGTGGCGCTATCTCGGCTCACTGCAACCTTCAACTCCCTGGTTCAAGTGATTCTTCTGCCTCAGCGTCCCTAGTAGCTGGGATTACAGGCACACACCACCACATCCGGCTAATTTTTGTATTTTTAGTAGAGATGGGGTTTCACCATTTGGTTAGGATGGTCTCAATCTCCTGACCTTGTGATCCACCCGCCTCGGCCTCCCAAAGTGCTGGGATTACAGGCATGAACCACCGCGCCCTGCCAATTAA
This sequence comes from Papio anubis, assembly GCF_008728515.1. Classification (NCBI taxonomy): domain Eukaryota; kingdom Metazoa; phylum Chordata; class Mammalia; order Primates; family Cercopithecidae; genus Papio; species Papio anubis. The sequence continues at coordinate 95,869 of NW_022162176.1, read as the reverse complement.
TCTTTAAAGTTAAATGAACACAACAGGCTGGGACCTGCATGGTAGGAGTGCTCCAGGCAAAGGGGCAGTGCGTAGGTGGACTCTGGGCTGGGCATGGGCGGGGTATGCTGAGCAGAGGACAGCGGGTGGGGGAGCTGCCGCCCTGCAGGGAGGGTAGCCACAGGGCTTGACAGCAGACCAGGACAGTTGGGATGACTTTAATTATCATCCAGACTCTATGGACCTTCGGGAGGCTTCAGTGGGGGTGGACATGGTGGTCAGAAGAGAAATATGGTCATCGACTAAAAAGGCTTTTCGTTTTCTTTTTTTTTTTGAGACAGAGTCTCACTCTGTTGCCCAGGCTGGAGTGCAGTGGTGCGATCGCGGCTCACTGCAAGCACCGCCTCTCAGGTTCACGCCATTCTCCTGCCTCAGCCTCCCAAGTAGCTGGGACTACAGGTGCTGCCACCACGCCCAGCTAATTTTTTGTATTTTTAGTGGAGATGGGGTTTCACCGTGTTAGCCAGGATGGTCTCGATCTCCTGACCTCGTGATTAGCCCGCCTTGGCCTCCCAAAGTGCTGGGATTACAGGCATGAGCCACCGCGCCCGGCCTGAAGAGGCTTTTCAAAGGCTTCACATGTGTGCTAAAATCCAATAAAATAAACTCCACCACTCAAGTCAATGGATAAATAAAAAGTCGCTCTGCCATGAGGAGAAGGGTGATAGAGGAGCTAGTGTGTGGAGGAGCAGAGCCCACGCACACTAGGAGGAGTGGGAGGCGGGCCAGTTGCATGTCGGGAAGAAGGACCAAATGCCATTATCATCCTTGCCAGCGCCCCCAGGTGCATACAGTCATTATATTTATCCTTCCCAGAACTGACTGGGCACCGCTCTGAGCCAGCAGTCACCATGTGAAGTGGGATTGGGGCATGGGGCCAAAGAGACCCAGCCCGGCCAGGAGCTCAGTGTGGTAGAGGGGGTCAGGCCAGAAATTGAAATGGGGGGGGGAAATACTGGGGGGCTCTGGCAGCTGTCAGAATTAGTTTATCTTAAGCAGTACATATTACTTATTTTTTAAAATCCAGGTTTAACCAAGAGATGCAGCAACATTCCAATATCCTTTGATACGGATTGGAAATCTCATTGTAAAGATGTCAATATGCTCGAGATCTCTCAGATCTCCAGGAACGTTCCAGAAAAGCGTCATACCTCTGACACTCCTGATCAATTTAGAACCGGGCTTTGGAGGAGCACTCCTCTTCTCTACCTCTGGCCCATCACAAGGACACCTCCCTCTGCTTCCAGGACTCCTCCAGCCCATCGTCTACCTGGATGTTCACTCTATCCTTGCAGATGCTGCGTTTAGTCTTGTTGCTTGGCAGTTTAAGTTGCTTCTTTCCACCTTCCTGTCACAGCCAAGGAAGCCCATGTGAAATGCCGTGGCACGGCCCTGGCCTCTGCTCAAACTGAGTCTTTGGCCTCAGATTTCCCTCTCACCTTTTCCCCCAATTTAAACCCGCTGGTCTTAAAGATAAGCCATTTTAATCTTCGGTCTGGCATCTACCTCTCTGCACAATAGGCACTGAGGGTGCGCTGGTGGGCAGGACACACACAGCCCCTGCCTTCATGGAGCTGGTCCTGATAGCAAGCTTAGGCATAAACCACACATTAAACATTAAGAAACATTGTAGTAAATGGTGTAAGAGGAATAAAGGGCAATATATGAGTACAGGCATACCTTAGTGCACACAAGGTATGTACCGTAATAACTGATGAAGGCGGCTACACTAAACAACAAATTTTCCATGTAGATGAAACAGCTTTCTGTTGAAAGAAGATGCCGCCAGCCTGAGTAACATGGAGAAACTCCTTCCCTACTAAAATACAGAAAACAAAACCAGGCCGTGTGTGGTGTCTCACGCCTGTAATCCCTGCACTTTGGGAGGCTGAGGCGGGCGGATCACGAGGTCAGGCGATTGAGACCATCCTGGCTAACACGGTGAAACCCTGTCTCTACTAAAAATATAAAAAATTAGCTGGGCATGGTGGCGGTGCCTGTAGTCCCAGCTACTCGGGAGGCTGAGGCAGGAGAATGGTGTGAACCCGGGAGGCAAAGCTTGCAGTGAGTGGAGATCGCACCACTGCACTCCAGCCTGGGCGACAGAGTGAGACTCCGTTTAAAAAAAAAAAACCCAGCGAGGCATGATGATGCATGCCTGTAGTCCCAGCTACTAGGGAGGCTGAGGTGGGAGAATCACCTGAGCCTGGGAAGTCAAGGCTGCAGTGAGCTGTGATTACACCACTGCACTCCAGCCTGCATGACGGAAGTGAGACTCTGTCAAAAAAAAACAAAAACAAAAAACAAGAAAGAAGATGCCATCTAGGGCTTCCATAGCCAGAGAGAAGTCAATGCCTGGCTTCAAAGTTTCAAAATAACAGACTGACTCTCTTGTTAGGAGTTAGTGCAGCTGGTGACGTTAAGTTGAAGCCAGTGCTTATTTACCCTTCTGAAAATCAGAGGGCCCTTAAGAATTACACTAAATCTACTCTGCCTGTGCTCTATCAATGCAGCAACAAAGCCTGGGTGACAGCACATCGGTTTACAGAATGGTTTACTGAATATTTTAAGCCTGCTGTTGAGACCTACTGCTCAGAAAAAAAGATTCCTTTCAAAATATTACTGCTCATTGACAAGGTGCCTAAGAGCTCTGGTGGAGGTGTATATAAGGAGGTTAAGGTTTATGTGCTTTCTAACACAACATTCATTTTTCAGCCCATGGATCAAGAAGTAATTTCAACTTTTGCCTTACTATTTAAGAAATACATTTCATAAGGCTGTAGCTGCCATAAATAGTGATTCCTTTGATGGAACTGGGCAAAATAAACTGAAAACTTTCTGGAAAGAATTTACCATGTTAAATGCCAATAGGAACATTCATTATTCATGGTAGGAATTCAAAATGTCAACATTAACAGGTGTTTGGAAGAAGTTGTTTTCCACCCCCATGGATAACTTTGAGAGGTTCAAGACTTTGGTGGGGGAAGTAACTGCAGATGTGGTGGAAATAGCAAGAGAGCTAGAATTAGAAGTGGAGTCTGAAGATGTGACTGAATTGTTGGAATCTCATGATCAAACTGTAAGAGATGAGGAGTTGCTTCTTATGAATGAGGAAAGAAAGTGGTTTAATGAGAAATGAATCTACTCTTGGTGAAGATACTGTGAATATTATTGAAATATTACATCAATTTCTTCGATAAGGCAGCAGTAGAACTTGAGAGGATTGACTCCAGATTTGGAAGAATTTCTGTTTACTGTAGGTAAAATGCTATCAAACAGCACTGCATGCCATGGAGAAATCTTTCATGAAAAGAAGAGTCAATCAATGCAGCAAATCTCATTGTCGTGTTTTCAGAAATTGCCACAGCCACCCCAGCCTTCAGCAGTCACCACCCTGATCAGTCAGCAGTCGTCAACATCGAGGCAAGGCTCTCCACCAGCAAAAAGATGATCACTTGCTGAAGCCTCAGATGATTGTTAGCATTTTTTAGCAAGAAAGTGTTTGAAAATTAGGGTGTGTACATTGTTTTTTTAAGACATAGTGCTATTGCACACTTACTAGACTACATTATAGTATAGACATAACTTTTATATGGACTGAGAAACTAAAAAAATCATGTGACTTGCCTTCTTCTGATATTCACTTTATCGTGCTGGTATGGAACCAAACCTGCACTATCTCTGAGGTATGCCTGTATAAAGCAGGGAGTCAAGGTCCATTCTAAGCATCAGGAGACATTTTCCAGAACAGTCATTCAAACTGAGATCTGGCTGAGCAGAAGTGAAACGTGCAAAGAGGGTAGCAGTGTCACCAGATAACAAAGATTGTGCATTCTTTTTTTTTTCTTTTTTCTTTTTCTTTTCTTTTTTTTTTTTTTTTTTTGAGACTGAGTATCCCTCTGTTGCCCAGGCTGGAGTGCTGTGACACGATCTTGGCTCACTGCAAGCTCTGCCTCCTGGGTTCACGCCATTCTCCTGCCTCAGCCTCCCAAGTAGCTGGGACTACAGGTGCCCACCACTGGGCCCGGCTAATTTTTTGTATTTTTAGTAGAGATGGGGTTTCACCATGGTCTCGATCGCCTGACCTCATGATCGGCCGGCCTCGGCCTCCCAAAGTGTTGGGATTACAGGCATGAGCCATGGCGCCCGGCCTAGGTTGTGCATTCGTTAAGGAGTAGAAGGGATGCAAGAGAGCTGGAGTACAGAGGATTGATGTGGGAGGGACAAGGGATAGTGATATAGTTTGGATGTTTGTCCCATCCAAATCTCATGTTGAAATGTGATTCCAAATGTTGAAGGTGGGGCCTGGGGGAGGTAATTGGATCCTGGGGCAGATCCCATTATTTGGCACCATCCTTTTAGTGATAAGCGAGTTCTCACCCAGTTAATTCATGTGAGATTTGGTTGTTTAAAAGTCTAGGACCTCCCCCCACACCTTGCTTCCACTCTCGCCATGTGACACGCCTTCTCCCCCTTTGCCTTCCACCATGATTATAAGCATCCTGAGGCCCTCACCAGAAGTGGACGCTGGTACCACACTTCCTGTGGCACACAACATGATATGATGGTGGTGATGATGATGGTGATGATGATAATGATGGTGATGATCGTGCTGACAGTGATGATGGTGCTGATGATAGTGATGGTGATGATGATAATGATGGGGTGGTGTTGCTGATGACAGTGATGATGGTAATGATGGTAATGAAGTGCTAATGATAGTGATGATGATGATGATGATGATGATGACAGTGATGATGGTGCTGATGATAGTGATGATGATAACAGTGATGGATGGTGCTGATGATAGTGATGGTGATGATGATAATGATGGTGGTGGTGGTGGTGCTGATGATAGTGATGATGGTGTTGATGATGATAATGATGGTGGTGGTGGTGCTAATGATAGTGATGATGGTGCTGATGATAGTGATGATGATAATAGTGATGGGTGGTGCTGATGAAGATAGTGATGATAATGATGGTGGTAATAACAATGGTAGTGGTGATGATATGGCTGCTACCGTTTGAATGTGTTTCTTAAACTTCATGTGTTGGAAACTTAATCCCTAATGCAACAGTGTTCAGAGGTGGGGCCTCTAAGAGGTGATTAGGTAATGAGGGCTCTGCCCTCATGAATGAATTAATGGTGTTATAATGGAAGTGAAAGTGGGTTAGTTATCTTGGGAGGGAGTTCTTGATAAAAGGATGAGTTTGGCCTCCTTCCCTTCTCTTTCTCACGTGTGCTGTCTTGCCCTTCCACCTTCCATCACGGCATGACGAGCAAGAAGGCCCTGGCAAGAGGCTGGCACCTTGACCTTGAACTTCACAGCCTCAGAAACTATAAGAAATAAATCTGTTTTTTATAAATTACCCAGTCTCAGGTATTCTGTTATAGTAGCGTTAAACAGATTATGACAATGGTGATGGTGGTAATGTGATGATGGTGATGATGACGACGATGAGATAAGGATGAGGGTGATGGTGATAGTGATGAAGACGTGAAGATAATAAAGATGTGTTGACTGATATTGATGGAGATTATGATAATGATGAAGAGTCCAGTACCAATGCCAGCCAGGAAGGTAGAGGTAGAAAGATCATCCAGGAAACAGATGGAGTGAGGACGGAAATAACACAGGATTTGGAGTGAGACATGCCTATTCTCCACCACTTGTTTGTTAGGTGGCCTTAGGAAAATTAATTGGCCTCATATTGAAGTCAATTTCCTGATCCTCGGCAGGGTTCTGGAGGGTGAAAGGAAATGTAAAATGGTACCCAGAATTTGCCAAGTCAGTTCTTTGTGCATTACCTCTGCTACACATGTATGTACCCAGGTGCAATGATGAGGGCCCGGGGGTGGAGATGTTCTCTGCTCCTGCAGCTAGGTCAGGTGACATGGCCAGTTGCTGAGGGACACTGTATTGCTGCCAGGAAACCAAGAACCCCTGTTTAGATAATCCTTTTCAACCTGGTAGTCCTGGCTGCCAGCTGCCTGTAGGAGCTGCTGTGTGATAGGGGGCCCAGCTGGGAGTCTCAGTCACCTCTGCCAGTGCCCAGTGCCTACACTCTGACTGCCCGAGCCTCGACCTGGCACCACGGTGAGTAACTCCTGTCCTGCTGCCACCACTAGGGGACATAGCAACAGGGTCTGCATGTCTCAGGAAAGATGGCTTTTTTTTTTTTGAGATGGAGTTTCGCTCTTGCTGTCCAGACTGGAGTGCAATGGCTTGATCTCAGCTCACTGTAACCTCCACCTCCTGGATTCAAGAGATTCTCCTGCCTCAGGCTTCTGAGTAGCTGGGATTACAGGCATGTGCTACCATGCCCAGCTAATTTTTATATTTTTAGTAGAGACAGGGTTTCTCCATGTTGATCAGGCTGGTTTCAAACTCCTGACCTCAGGTGATCTGCCCGTCTCGGCCTCCGAAAGTGCAAAGTGCTGGGATTACGGGTGTGAGCCACCACACCCCGCCAAAAGATGGCTTCTTCATAACACAGAGGTGACCTTAGGCAAGGCACTTAACCTCCCTGGGCTTCAGTTTCCCACAGAGCAGCATGTCATTTCTGTGAGATGTGCTCAGTGCCTGCACAGAAGGTGTCCCACGGTGAGGCCGTGGGTGGTCACTATTACCTCACCTCAGCGGTAGGGCCCAGGAGCATGTCCGTTCTGTGGTTTAAACATGTTTGCATTAGGCACACCTACAGTCTCAGTTTACCTCCAGCTTCCTAGAGGGCAGGGACACTCCAGCATCCCCAGGCTCTTGAAGTGCTACGGATGGCTGAGATTCGACTTCCAAAGTTATGTTCAGATTCATTAGCCTGTGCTGCACACCCACCCTGCGTCTGCACCCAAGGCCAGCAGGCCGGTCCTGACTCATAATGACTACAGGAACGGGGGCAGAGGAGTTAAAGGCTGCAGGGTCCTAACCAGGGAGGCCAGCCCTGGGTGACCCCACATCTGGGGTCGATTACAGTGCAGAAACTAAGGGTGCTTCTGAGAAACCCCATCTTCCCTTCCGGAGGAACGGCGGTGCCATAGGGCGGACCCGCCTCCCTGTCCCCGCCCCTGGCCTGCACTCCCTAGGGGCTCGGTCTGCATTTTCCCAGGAGGGCAGCCCGCATAGGGGACCTCGGCAGGTGACAGCAAACTGATGTTCCCTTCGGGGCAGCACCTGCGCGGTGCTCTGAGATTGTTTTACGGGCTATTTAAGTCCTAAGATGATTCTCAGCAGGAGGCAGGCTCTGTAGCATCCTAGCGGCTCTTTCACCATGGGAGGTACGCGCTTTCCATTTCCATGACGTTGCTGCTTGTCACCTCGGCCACATTTTTACTGAGGGGTTGTCATTTAACGAGTTTCCCTCTCCTAGGGAATCTGCATTCTAAGACGCCAAAGGCCGGCGAGGGTCGTTCTGCTGGGCTGGACAGCACCGAGAGGCTTGGTCTTGGCCCTCAGCCCTGCAGCATACAGGACACTGGCGCAGAGAGTGTGGCCTGCGAAGGGCTTTGCGGCCTCTCCCGGCCTGGGGCCGATTAGACTGGTCAGGGCATCTGTAAAGTGCAAGGGACCCCTGGGGAGTGCAGGCCAGGGCAGCTGGGGCAGGGAGGCGGGGTCCGCCCTATGGCATAGCGGTTTCTCTGGAAGGGGAGACGGGCTTTCTCAGAACCACCCTTGGTTTCTGTACCGTGATCGGCCATAAGGGCGCAGGCGCTGCTGTTCCTGGCAGCTGCTGTGACAGACCCTATAGGAGGACGCGGTTCCGGGCTGCGGCGGGCGTGGTCCGGGACGGGTCTGGGCGTGGCCTTGGGCTGCGGAGGGCGTGGTCCCAGGGCTGCGATGGGCGTGGTCAGGGACGGGTCTGGGCGTGGTCTTCGGCTGTGACGGGCGCGGCCTTGGGCTGCGGAGGGCGTGGTCCCAGGGCTGCGATGGGCGTGGTCTGGGGCGGTTCTGGGCGTGGTCCCCGGGCTGCGGTGGACGTGGTCTCACCCCCACCGTCTGAAATTTCTGCCTCTTCCTGACCCTAAAAATATCCTGCCTGTTCCCACGCGGCTCCTGCCTTCTGGAGCAGTCTGCCAGGCCGGCGGTGGGTGTTGGGCAGGGGTCTCAGGCTGCCAGCAGTCAAGTGCAGCCCGTTCTGCAGTGATGACAGGGGATCTGTGGGCAGAGGGGACCGAGCCTCGGAGGATGCTGTAGGTGGGAGCGTTAACATTGACTCAGCACTTACCTCAGGCTACGCCCAGTGCTGAGTCCTTTACCTCTGGGCTTCCGCCACGTTTCCATGAGGTCAGTGTGGTTGGCATTCGTGTTTCACAGATAAGGAAACCGGAACAAAGCTTTTCAAGGCCACGCAGCCAGCACCTCGAGAGAGGGGGAGAGCTTGTTCATCTGAACGGGATCCCCAACCACCACCAGCCACCCTGGCCACTGGCCCTGACTGAGCTCACCCCACGCCCGACCAGCCAGGTGCCTGGGGAACCTGCCTTCCACTCCTCCCCACTAGCTCCTGTGAGGTCTCTGCCTGCCAGGCCTCCTTCTCCCCAGAGGAAGGGACATTTCCACCACACAGCGACCCCACAAGTCAGCTGAGGCTTTGGGGGCACGGAGCACTCACATGGAGCCCTGAGTGGAAGGCGTGTAGAAGACACTCACAGGCATGCACAGGGTCACCCTGAGCTGGAGACCACACCCAGGGCTCTGTGAGGAAATGTGAGTGTGCCTGGGCCCCTCCAGCCTGGTCCAATTTGCTGAGCCTCTAGCTGGACAGAGGTCAGACCAGGTCCATAGCCCGGAGATCCTAGTTCCAGACAACTGCTCCTTCCTTTCCTGGAGGGCAGGACTGATACTGAATATAATCCAGTGTGGTGAGAGTCCATTGCACACTCCCTGTGAACCAAGCGGACAGGTTTGGGGGCCACTGAGATAGAGGACACTTCTGGAGGGGTCAGTGACTGCAAAATGGTGGCAGTGGGATGATCTGTTATGTCTACCCACACACATGCAGCTGCACAGTAGCAGAGATGGGAATGCAAGAAGCCAGGTGTGAGTTTGAATTCACTTTTTTTTTTTTAATCTTTATTAAGCAGTCATTCCTAAGGCCTGCCAGAGCCCGGCATCTCTACAGAGGAGTGGCACCATCAGGACCCCTTTGGGGCAGATCAACACTCAGGGCAGATGCAGAATCAACAACCTGTGATAAAGCCAGCCATTCCTGCCAGGAAGCATGAGGGATGAGCTGGCGCCTTGCCCCGCAGGCACTACAGCTTGGCCGGCCGTGATCCAGCTCATTAGCAAGACACCCTGCATGCCCCAAGCAGCCAGCAACACCTCCTTGGGCCTGGGGGACCTCAGGATGCCCAGGTCCATGCTGTACTGGCTTTTCCTTCCCTCGAGCCTGCTGGCTGCAGCCACACTGGCTGTGAGCCCCCTGCTGCTGGTGACCATCCTGCGGAACCAACGGCTGCGACAGGAGCCCCACTACCTGCTCCTGGCCAACATCCTGCTCTCAGACCTGGCCTACGTTCTCCTCCACATGCTTATCTCCTCCAGCAGCCTGGGTGGCTGGGAGCTGGGCCGCATGGCCTGTGGCATTCTCACTGATGCTGTCTTTGCCGCCTGCACCAGCACCATCCTGTCCTTCACAGCTGCTGTGCTGCACACCTACCTGGCAGTCATCCATCCACTGCGCTACCTCTCCTTCATGCCCCATGGGGCTGCCTGGAAGGCAGTGGCCCTCATCTGGCTGGTGGCCTTCTGCTTCCCCACATTCCTTCTTTGGCTCAGCAAGTGGCAGGATGCCCAGCTGGAGGAGGAAGGAGCTTCATGCATCCTACCACTGAGCATGGGCACCCAGCAGGGATGCGGCCTCCTGGCCATTGTTACCTACACCTCCATTCTGTGCGTTCTGTTCCTCTGCATGGCTCTCATTGCCTACTGCTTCTGGAGGATCTATGCAGAGGCCAAGACTTCAGGCATCTGGGGGCAGGGCTACTCCCGGGCCAGGGGCACCCTGCTGATCCACTCAGTGCTGATCACATTGTATGTGAGCACAGGGGTGGTGTTCTCCCTGGACATGGTGCTAACCAGGTACCACCACATTGACTCTGGGACTCACAAATGGCTCCTGGCAGCTAACAGTGAGGTACTCATGATGCTTCCCCGTGCCATGCTCCCATACCTATACATGCTCCGCTACCGGCAGCTGTTGGGCACGGTCCGGGGCCACCTCCCATCCAGGAGGCACCAGGCCGTCTTTACCGTTTCCTAGAGTTCTTGAGTCCACAGTCTGGCAAGTTGAGGTTAAAAATCATATGTTGAATGCAGCAGCGTCCAGTTATGGCTAACTTCTTAGAACAGCACATTATAATAGTGGAATTGGGCCTTTCAGAGGACCTCAACTGATGTTTTTCACCATTTTGATAGTTTTTAAACAGAGAAAGCTCTTTTATGACACTGAAATCCTACTTGGAAATGGAAGCAAGTAAAGGCAATCACGCAGGGTCTAAGTGAAGCCTTGATCTGCATCCCTCCAGTGGCTTGCTGCACACCCTCCATGGCCACTGTGGATGCATCCTTGCTGACCAACACACAGAGGCCAAAATGTTGCTGACAGTGGGAACCAGGGAGGTGAGCAAGCAGAGCTGCTGAATCCTGGGACCATGAGCTCTATTTGGGCAGCCACTCAGGATGTCAGAGGGAGGAAAGGAAGCCAAGGATCCACAGCAGTGGAGAGTGTCATGGAGATACCACTATAAAGCTGGAGTGTGCAAGGGTTACACTCTCACAGTAAAGGTAAATGATAACCTAACCTTACAGAAGGGGGCAGCAAGGGAATTTGCCTGCCTTGACATTGGTGCTGTGTAGAAGAAGAAAATTCCTTGAGAATTCTTAAGCAGAAGCCACTCTTCAGTTTTAGAGCTAGGCTTCAAATCATGTTAGTGGTCAGAACACCTCAGTCTGTGGTTAGTGTGGTTCTCCCGGATGATCTGAGCTTCAGCTTAGGCTGCAGAGAATTTCCAGAGTCAAAGAACCTCAAATAATGGAGTTTCACATGGTCAAATCTCACAGAACCACACAGGGAGATAAGGCACCATGAATGAGAACAAGACGAAACAAGAAGACAGCAGCGTCATACCACAGCTCCTTGAATTACCAACACTGGGTTACTATAAAAATGTTCAAGATGTTTTAAGACATTAATAAGGACATGAAAATATGAGCAGGGATAATACTTTTTTTTTAAATAACCAAGGAAATTTGGAAAAGATTTAAATAGAACTTCTTGAAATAAAAATATTAGAATTATGAGTTAAATTTAATATGGATTAAAGAGTATGTTAGACACAACTGGAGAGGGACTCTGCAAATTGTAAGACAGCTCCAGATAAATTACCTAAAATGCAGCCCAGAGAGACAAAGAGACGACCGTGTAAAAGAGAGATTGAGACATTGAGGTTGGGATGGAAAAGACTAATACACATTTAATTTGGGAATATAATACAGAAAATGTAGCAGGGGAAATACTTGAAGAGATAACAGCTGAGGATTTTTTCAGATTTGTTGAACGATATCAAACCTCAGATCTAAGAAATCTAACCAATTACAAATAAGATAAACGACCAATAACCCACCACGAAGCACACCATGCGAAACTGCAAACAGCTAAATACAAAGACAAGATATTTAAAGCAGGCAGAGATAAAAGACAAAGGAACAGCAATTAAACTCACCTTGACTTCTCAAACAATGGAAGAGACCAGCCTGACCAACATGGTGAAACCCCGTCTCTCCTAAAAATACAAAAAAAAAATTAGCTGGGCATTGTGGCAGGCGCCTGTAGTCCCAGCTATTCGGGAGGCTGAGGCAGGAGAATGGCGTGAACCCGGGAGGCGTAGGTTGCAGTGAGCCGAGATCGCACCACTGCCCTCCAACTAGGGCGACAGAGTGAGATTCCATCTCAAAAACAAACAAAAATACAAAAAAAAAAAAAAAAAATTAACCAAGCGTGGTGGTACGTGCCTGTCAGCTACTCAGGAGGCTGAGACGGGAGGATCGCTTGAACCAGGGAGGCGGAGGTTGCAGTGAGCCGAGATCGCACCACTGCGCTCCAGCTTTGGCGACAGAGACCCCATCTCAAAAAACAAACAAACAAACAAACAAAAAACACGGAAGCCTGAGCGACTGGAATAATGTTGCCAATGTGCTGAGAAAAGAACTGTCTTCCTAGAATTTTATATACAGAAAAATGACCTTTCCAGACCTTGACAGAATACAGAAGCTAAAAGGCAGCATTCCTAGCAATACACATCAAGAAAATTTCAAGGGATGTATTTGTTGCAGAAGAAAAATTATTCCAGGTGGAAGGTTTGAGATGTATGGAGAAATAGAAAAATCACTGGAGACTATGCACATAAACAGGAATAGCCATTATCTAGTTGCCTACATAAAAGCAGTAAAAATGTCTAATTTCGGCCGGGCGTGGTGGCTCCATGCCTGTGATCCCAGTGCTTTGGGAGGCTGAGGCGGGTGGATCACCTGAGGTAGGGAGCTCAAGACCAGCCTGACCAACATGGAGAAACCCCGTTTCTACTAAAAATACAAAATTTTATATTGGCATGGTGGCACATGCCTGTCATCCCAACTACTCGGGAGGCTGAGGCAGGAGACTCACTTGAACCCAGAAGGTGGAGGCTGCGGTGAGCCAAGGTTGTGCCATTGCACTCCAGCCTGGGCAACAAAAGCTTAACTCAGTCTCAAAAAAAAAAAAAAAAAAAAGTCTAATTTGAGGGTTTAGGAAAAACGGAAAAAAAGGATTCTATAACAGTGGTATATGTGTTAGAAAGGTGTAGTTGTACTTCAAGCATTCTGAAGTCTAGCAGTCTTCAGGAGGAAGGTAGAAATATGAATCTAAGACTTTGTTAGGCATGCCAGTTAAAATGTCTGAGGTAACCACTAACGGACTAGACAAAACGAGGATCACTCTCTAAATAATCTAAGGAACAAATGAAATGAGTAAGAGAAAATATACCTCATCCAAAAGAAGGCAAGAAAAAATATATAGAAGTCAGGACAAATAGAAAACATAAAATAATATGATAGAATCCGAACAACTCATTTAGATTTACTAAAACAATAAATTTAAATGACTAAAATTTGATGGTGGGGAAACAGTATTGTCCATTTACTTTTAAATCAGATATATATTATTTATAAAAGATTATGCTAAACAAACAACAGAGCATGGGTGGAAGTAAAGCAATCAATTCGAAGTATAGAAAAAGATACAAAGCCTTTCCTGGATCCTCCAATCAAAACTTTACTCAGGCCAGGTGCAGAAGCTCAAGCCTGTAATCCCAGCACTTCGGGAGGCAGAGGCGAGAGGATTACCTGAGATTGGGAATTCAAAACCAGCCTGGCCAACATGGTGAGATCCCGTCTCTACTAAAAATAAAAAAATTAGCCGGGCATGGTAGAGGGCACCTGTAATCCCAGCTACTCAGGAGGCTGAGGTGGGAAAATCGCTTGAACCCAGAAGGTGGAGGTTGCAGTGAGCTGAGATCGTGCCGTTGCACTCCAGCCCAGGTGACAGAGTGAGACTCCATCTCAAAAAAAAAAAAAAAAAGATAGAAAGCAAATACTCGGCCGGGCGCGGTGGCTCAAGCCTGTAGTCCCAGCACTTTGGGAGGCCGAGGCGGGTGGATCACGAGGTCAGGAGATCAAGACCAGCCTGGCTAACACGGTGAAACCTCGTCTCTACTAAAAAATACAAAAAACTAGCCAAGCAAGGTGGCGGCGCCTGTAGTCCCAACTACTCCGGAGGCTGAGGCAGGAGAATGGTGTAAACCCGGAAGGTGGAGCTTGCAGTGAGCTGAGATCTGGCCACTGCACTCCAGCCTGAGCAACAGAGTGAGACTCTGTCTCAAAAAAAAAAAAAAAAAAAAGAAAGCAAATACTGACTAAATGAAAGCCAATAGAAGAGACAAAGCTGACTTTACAGCAAAATAGCCTTTCTAGAGTAAAGAGGGTGACTATATGGTAAGTTCCAATTTATCAAAGGAGATAAAAGTAACATATAATAAGAGAATGAAAATTTATAAAGCAAACATTGACAAAATGACAAAATTTTGAAGGGAAATTAGCAAACCAACCTTCAAAGCGAAGTTTAAGAGTGCTCTCTCTCTAACTGGTAGAGCAACCAGACAAAATAAATAAGGATATTGAATATTGAACAACACAATTGACAAGCTTGACCTAGCGAATAAATTTAAAATATGGCACTTGACAATTGGAAAATACATAATATATACAAGCATGCCTGGAATTATTAAGAAAATTGACCACATGCTACCCCCATAAGCAAATCTCAGTAATTTCAGAGACTTGATTCCTATGTAGATTGTATCATTTGGGTCCAGTGTAATTAAGTTAGAAATAAGTAGCAAAAAGATAATTGAATAAAATATGCTTGGAAATGTAAAAATCACATTCTAAGCAATTCATAGATCAAAGACTAATTAATTAAAAGCAGAAATCAGAAAATTATTTAGAACTGAGTGATAATAAAAATAGTACACTTCGAAATGTATGAGATGCAGCCAGCAACATTCAGAGGCAAATGTACTCTTACGTGTGTTCTACCCAAAATGAAAAAGGCTCAAGATTAATGAGCTAGCATCCAAATTAAGAAACTGGAAAAAGAACAGCAGATATGTGTGAGTTAGCTCTGACTGTGCCCCACAGGGGCTTTGCAGATATGACTGAGTGAAGGATCCTGAAAGGAGGGTTATCCTGGACTATCAGGTGAAAGGATGAAACCCCAAGGGCCCTTGCAAGGGAAAGAAGGAGGCAGGAGGGTGGGAGAGATATGTGATAATGATGGCAGCCAGGCTAGAGACCAGGAGAGATGGGAAGATGCCGCGCTGCTGGCTTTGAAGATGGAGAAGGAGCCACCACCCTAAGAATGTGAGCAGCCTCGAGAAAAGGCAAGGAGGTGGATTCTCCCTTTGAGCCTCTGGAAGGACACAGTCCTGCCTGCACTGATTTGAACTCAGTAAGACCCGTTTTTAACCTCTGATCTTTAGAACTGCAAGATAATACATCTGCATTGTTTCATACCATAGATTTTTGGTATTTTGTTACAGCGGCAACAAGAAACTCTTCCAGTGGCCTTGGCTTGGATGCTCTTCTCTGCTTCGCAGTGTTGCCACTGCCAGCAGGTTAACCCGAACTCATTCACAGGCTTTCTTTTTGAACGAGTCTTGCTGTGTCGACGTCGGTGGAGTGCAGTGGCCGGATCTCAGCTCACGCAAGCTCAGCCTCCAGGTTTTGCAGCCATTCTCCTGCCTCAGCCTCCCGGAGTAGCCGGGACTACAGGCATACCACCACCTCGCCAGCGGATTTTTGTATTTTTAGTAGAGGCGGGGTTTCACCGTGTTAGCCAGGATAGTCTCGGGAACTCCCTGACCTCGTGATCCGCCCGTCTCACGGCCTCCCAAATTGCTGGGATTACAGGCTTGAGCCACCGCGCCCGGCCTCATTCACAGGCTTTCAAGAGAGGTTCACAGGTTTCCACGAGAGCAGACGTGCCAGAAGCTGAGAAGCAGCAAGCCATGACTTTGCTGCACTCTGCTTGACAAAGCGCCACGCAGCACAGCACAG
The DNA here is from genome assembly GCF_008728515.1 of Papio anubis. Lineage (NCBI taxonomy): Eukaryota > Metazoa > Chordata > Mammalia > Primates > Cercopithecidae > Papio > Papio anubis. The sequence continues at coordinate 80,174 of NW_022162176.1, read as the reverse complement.
CAGCAGGCTCATGGAAGAAACAGTAGACTCTACCTCCCCATAAAAGGAGCTCCAAGCCCACACGGCAAGGGACAAGGATACAGGGAAGGGAAATACCAGGGCCATTGGCGTAATCTTCAACCACAAATACAGCAAAGTTGAGGATGTCCTTACTTCAGCAATTACATTCCCACATATATTCCCTAGATAAACACTCGTTCATGTACTCCATGTTCACAGAAGCACTATTAGCTAAAAATGAGAAACAACCCAAACAACCGTCAATTAAAGAATGGGTCAATGCCTATGGAAGAGTCATGCAATGGAATACTATACAGCACTGAAAAATAAATAGTTGTACACATCAGTATGGATGAATCTCATAAGTATATGGGTTTCAGATGAATCCCATAAGTATATGGTTTTTGGAAAAAGGCAAGTCCCAGAAGAATACATACTAATATGACTGTATTTGGAGATAAGGCCTGTAGGGAGTTAAGTAAGTTAAAAGAGGTCATGAGGGTGAGGTCCTAACCTGATAGGATTGGTGACCTTAAAAGAAGAGAGATATCTCTCCCTTCCTACAGTGAAAAGATAGCCACCTGCAAGCTGGGAAGAGAGGCCTTGCTGGGAACTAGTGCCGCCTGCACCTTGATCTCAGACTTCTGGAGCCTCCAGCACTTCGAGAAAGTATGCTTCTGTTGTTTAAGCCACCCAATGTGTGGTATTTTGTTACAGCAGCCTGAGCAGGCTAATACAGTGGGAAAGTATAAAAAAAAGATAATAACGAACACAAAATTCAGTAAAATGCCTATTGATATGTGGTGGGGAGGACGATGCAGAGTTCTAAACTGTGGTTCACATACTTCTTCAGCAGGGTGATGGGCATACAGCGTCTGTTCCTTTGTCATATTTAAAATTGCATAAAGAGGCCAGGCGCAGTGGCTCACGCCTGTAATCCCAGGATGTTGGGAGGCTGAGGTGGGCGGATCACAAGGTCAGGAGATCGAGGCCATTCTGGCTAACACGGTGAAATCCCGTCTGTACTAAAAATACAAAAAATTAGCCCAGTGTGGTGGCGGGCGCCTGTAGTCCCAGCTACTTGGGAGGCTGAGGCAGGAGAATCACTTGAACTCAGGAGGCGGAGGTTGCAGTGAGCCGAGATCACACCACTGCACTCCAGCCTGGGTGACAGAGCGAGACTCTGTCTCAAAAAATAAATTAATTAATTAAATAAAATTGCACAGTTTATATACACCATTTAATGTATGATGCATACCAAATAAAATAATTAAACCACGTAGCCTACAGCCTCCCCCCAGCCCTCCCACTTCCCCTCTCCCCTGTGCACAGAAGAAAATAAGACCCAGGAAGGACAGAATGTGCCCAAGGTCACAGGCTGCTCATGAAGAGGCCAGCCTGCCAGCTCCTGGCCATGTGCCTCACCGGCTTACACCAGCAACAAGCCGCTGTGGCGTGGTGGATTGTGATCACCCCAGGCTCCCCCTGCTCAGGAAACCGCTCGGGTGGATTTGTGAATTTCCCCTCAAAATTTTGTCAATGTTGGCTTTATACATTTTCATTCTCTTATGATATATGTTCATTTTATCTCCTTTGATAAATTGGAACTTACCATGTAGTCACCCCCTTCAGTAAGACTGTTTGGCTTTAAAGTCAGCTTTGTCTCTTCTGTTGCTTTCATTTAGTGAGTATTTGCTTTCTTTCTTTTTGAGACAGAGTCTTGCTCTTTCACCCAGGCTGGAGTGCAGTGGTGTGATCTCCGCTCACTGCAACCTCCACCTGCCAGGTTCAAGCAATTCTCCCACCTCAGCCTCCTGAGTAGCTGGGATTACGGGCTCCCTATACCGTGCCTGCCTAATTTTTGCATTTTTAGTAGAGACGAGATTTCGTCATATTGGCTGGGCTGGTCTTGAACTCCCAACCTCAGGTGATCCATCTGCCTCAGCCTTCCAAAGTGCTGAGGAGCCAGCTGGGGATAATGTGAGCGAGCATTTCTGTTATTGGTGTTATTGGTCCAGAGTGGCATGTACTGTAAGCAGTCCATCAACGGAATTCTTCTGTCCCATCTGAGGGCTCTGTGGCCTGTGGCTGCCATCTGTGGCCGCTAGGACAGCAGAGGTCCCAGCTCTCCTGATAAGCGGCCAGTGAGATGCGCCACCCCAGACCCAGAAACATGAGCCAGTGATGCCAGAGCCGGGGCAGCCATCGTGGTCGCTGCAACACCATCCCTCGGGCAGCAGAGCCCCTCTGAACCCGCCCGTGTGGTCAGGCAGGCAGGCTGCGGCCTCACTGGCCAGCAGCAAGGGTGGCACCGTGGTGACTCTGAGACCTACCCAGGATCTCTCAGTACAGCTTTCCTTCAGTTAAACCAGCCAAGGTTGGATTGTTGCTTGTGACTAAGAACTTGGATTTATACAGAATTTGATACAGGAAGAGGCAGAGTCATTACACGTTTAAATAATAAGGCTTAGGCCAGGCGCGGTGGCTCACACCTGTAATCCCAGCACTTTGGGAGGCTGAGGCGGGCGGATCACGAGGTCAGGAGATCGAGACCATCCTGGCTAACCCGGTGAAACCCCGTCTCTACTAAAAAAAAATACAAAAAATTAGCCGGGCGTGGTGGCGGGTGCCTGTAGTCCCAGCTACTCGGGAGGCTGAGGCAGGAGAATGGCGTGAACCTGGGAGGCAGAGCTTGCAGTGAGCCGAGATCACGCCACTGCACTCCAGCCTGGGCGACAGAGACTCCGTCTCAAAAAAAAAAAAGAAGTGAACTCATGGGAAGCCCTGTCCTGGTGGTTCTACATGAGAAACAATTCTCCCTAGCAACTTATTTTTTTTTTTTTTTTTTTTTGAGACGGGGTCTCGCTCCGTCACCCAGGCTGGAGTGCAGTGGCCGGATCTCAGCTCACTGCAAGCTCCGCCTCCTGGGTTCACGCCATTCTCCTGCCTCAGCCTCCCGAGTAGCTGGGACTACAGGCGCCCGCCACCTCACCCGGCTAGTTTTTTGTATTTTTTTAGTAGAGACGGGGTTTCACCGGGTTCGCCAGGATGGTCTCGATCTCCTGACCTTGTGATCCGCCCGTCTCGGCCTCCCAAAGTGCTGGGATTACAGGCGTGAGCCACCGCGCCCGGCCAGCAACTTATGAATGTAACATGATCCCAATCCATACTTGAAGCAATATTGCCTTTACAAAAAAATGAATGAACAAGGATAGCCAGGAATGTCCTGGAAAAGTAAGGAGCGGACACTGGGCCTGCCAGCTACAACCATGGGGTGCTAGCAGGGGATGGAACGGGGCGCTCAGAAATCGCTCCAAGACACAGGGCATGCAGGTATCAAGCCTTCTTCAGCAGAAGCCCACCATCTGTACTCCTCCTTGTGGCACTGGGGCTGGGCTCTGCACACCCCGCTTGACCACCTGACAATAGGCTCTGCCAATAAGGCTCGCAAGAGGCCAGCTGGAGGGGAGGTGAGACACTGGGCCTTCCTGTTTCGCCCCGTTTCTGTCTGCATCCCCCAACAGCAGCCCTTCCCCTCAGCAGGAACCGCTGGTTCCCTCTCACTGTGGCAGCACCCACTGGAGGGCACCCCTTTCTCTGGCTCTGGCATCCACAGCCTCTTCCCTGTGTCCCACAGTGCTTGGGGAGGAGCCGCTTCCTAAGGTATTATCTCTTCCTTTCTCAGGGTCCCCTCCCGCCCCTTTAAACATGTTCAAACAAGTCCCTATGTCCAGTTCTTTCTATTAAAGGAACAGTGTGGTTTTGTTTTTCTGACTGGTTCCTGACTGATAGAATTAAAGAGATGATAGATATATAGCTTGACAGACACCATTCCATAGCAGTGGGAATGATGGATTATCCGATCAATCATGTTGGAACGCCCAGGAGACCATCCAGACAAAGACAATTTCCAGGCTAATCAAATAGTTAAACATCAAAATACAATCATAAAGAGCTAGAAGTTGTTACACTTTTTTTTTTTTTTTTTTTTTTTTTTGAGATGGAGTCTTACTCTGTAGCCAGACTGGAGTGCAGTGGTGTGATCTTGGCTCACTGCAACCTCCGCCTCCCGAGTTCAAGTGATTCTCCTGCCTCAGCCTACTGAGTGGCTGGGACTACAGGCGCATGCCACCACGCCCAGCTAATTTTTGTATTTTTAGTAGAGACAGGGTTTCACCATGTTGGCCGGGATGGTCTTGATCTCCTGACCTCATGATCCACTCACCTCGGCCTCCCAAAGTGCTGGGATTACAGGCGTGGGCTGCCGCACCCAGCCAGTTGTTACACTCTTACAGGATAGAAAGTTTCTCAGTAGAATACAGGATACTGAAGTGTTATAAGGATATATTAACTGATTTCCCCATAGAATACTAGAAATTTCTGCAGAAGGGAAAAATGCCATAAGTGAAATAAAAAGACAAATCAAAAATTGTGACAAAATATTTGCTACTGATATGCAAAAGGGCCAGTTTTCAAAAAAATATAAAGTCAATAAGTTTAAGATGAATAAGCCAATTAAAATTGTCAAAGAACACACACACAGTTCACATAAAGGGAAATGGCCATGGCTCATAAACATATGAAAAGATGATGGGCCTCACTCATTCAAGAGACATGGAAAATAAGGCCACATGGACATGCCATTTCTCACCTCCTGGTTTGATAAAGACTCAGTAAATTTAATAATACTTTCCGTTGACAAGTGTGATAAGCCCAGCTTGTGAGAATGTAAATTGTTTAAACCCTTAAGGGAGGGCAATTTGCAATAACTAACAATATTCTAAACATGTACAATAATGATCCTATGTGATAGATAGCATATCACCTTCTCATTTTGCAGATTAGGAAACTGAGGCACACAGAGGTTTAGCATCTTCCCCAGCGCCACAGATCTAATAAACAGTAGAACTGGAATTCAAGCTCGCGCAGTCTGGCACTGAATACAATATGCAGGAACACTCCACTACACGAGTCATCCACTCATGTGACCCAGGGGTTCCACTTCCAGGTCTTTATCCTACATCTCTCATTGCACATGTACAAACTAAATATGTTCACAGATATTCACTGTAGCAGAATACTTGGAAATAACCTATTTCCCCCCAAAAGAGATATGTTCAAATAATTACACTGCATCGGTAAAATGGAATACAATACAGCCGTTACATAACTGAAACTTATACCAAAAAAAAATCACCAAGACAAACTGTTGAGTGTGAAAAACAAGGAGCAGAGCGCTTCCAGTTCTGGCAGCAATGGCGCCGCCTCTCCAGGCCTCCCCATCACACCATACGATTGATAAAAGCTGGACAAATCCCGTGGAACGGTAGTATGCATTACAGAGAGCAACCAAAGCAGCCGAGGTAAGGGGCTGAAATCCTTGAGTGACAGGAAAGTCATGAGTTGCGTTCCACATCTCGTTTGACTCTTCCCCCAGAAGTTATTCCACGGCCCACAGGAAACAAAGCCCAAGCACAGCAGAACATCGTAACTGGGCTGAGGGTACAAGGGCCAGCAGCACAGACAGAGGGGAGCTAGGGAGAGGGAACCCCAAAGCCGGCATGCGCATTCTCTTCAAGGTGTGCAGCGGCAGGGCTGAACGCCAAGAAACTAGGCAAAAAGCAGCCACTGGGAGGAAAAGAGCTGGTGGGAAGTTGTTGCCGACATGGTGCAGGGGAAACAGAAGCTGGAGTCAAGTCCTGCCGTGGGGGAGAATTGCGAACATCCCAGGCTCTCAGTCGCATGCCCGAGGAGGGAGGCCATGCAAGAGGTCAGGTAAATTACAGCGGCCTGTCCCAGTGGACAGTAGAACATATTCAGACTGAAGCGCAATGAGAAGGATGGGAAATGCAGAAAGGGCATGGGAGAGATATGGGATATGGAAAAAAAAACACACACACACACAAACAAAACGGAATATATCTATATCTGGAATCCCAGAAGTAAGAGATTGGGAGAGAAGCAATATCTAAAGGAACACTAAGCGGCTGGGCGCGGTGGCTCACGCCTGTAATCCCAGCACTTTGGGAGGTCGAGGCGGGTGGATCACGAGTTCAGGAGATCGAGACCATCCTGGCTAACACGGTGAAACCCCGTCTCTACTGAAAATACAAAAAACTAGCTGGGCATGCTGGCAGCGCCTGTAGTCCCAGCGACTCAGGAGGCTGAGGCAGGAGAATGGCGTGAACCTGGGAGGCGGAGCTTGCAGTGAGCCCAGATCATGCCACTGCACTCCAGCCCGGGCGACAGAGTGAGACTCCGTCTCAAAAAAACAAAACAAAAAAAACACTAAGCAAGAATTTTAAAAATCAATAAAACATGTCAAACCACAGATTAAAGAAGCCCTGTGAACACCAAAGTGGATAAATACAAGCAAAACCACACATTATACTAAAACTGCTAAAAATAAAGGATAGACAAAATATAAAAGTAACCACAGAAAAAAAGACATGTTACTTTAAAAGGAGCAAAATGAAGACTGGCATATTTGAGAAATAATGGAAGCCAGAAAAAAATGAAATAATATCTCAAAGCTCTGAAAGAAGAAAGACTGCAAACTTCAAACTTTATACCTGGGGAAAATATGCTCCAAAATTAAAAGTGGAATAAAGCAGATTTTGTGTTTTAAAAAAATAATACAATTGTAACACAAACCTGAACAAGTAATGAACAAAAATGTCATCTTGAAGAAAGGGCCCTTCAGGATGCATGGAGCACAGAAAGGAACAAAGGAAATTGGAAAAGAAAAGTAAGCGGTAAATGCACTGACTGCTTACAACAACAATAGTAAAAGTATCTTTAGGGCTTAAAATACACATGGAAAAAAGATAATAGTCATTGCATTAAATGAAAATGAATGAAACACTTCAATTAAAAACATATTTCCAGACTGGATAAAAAAATATAAAGTCCAACTACATGTTAACAAAATACACATGAAATGAAGAAACACAGAAGGACTGAGCAGCTGGACCCAGTCGAGGGTGGGGAAAGTCTCAGATCCCTCAGGGGTGAAGTTCTGGGCCACCCCTACCTGCAAAGCTGAAAGGATCTAGAATGGGTGACAGGGCAGGGAGATGATTAATATTGTCTACAATCTTGGGACCAGCTAAAACCCTAGGGATTGTAGCTCTTGTTTGGTTTTGCTGCTTTCTTCAAGTTATTTATTATTATTATTTTTTGAGATGGAGTCTCACTCATTCTGTTGCCCAGACTGGAGTGCAGTGGCGTGATCTCGACTCACTGCAACCTCCACCTCCCAGGTTCAAACAATTCTCCTGCCTCAGCCTCCGGAGTAGCTGGGATTACAGGCACCTGCCACCATGATGGGCTGATTTTTGTATTTTTAGTAGAGACAGGGTTTCACCATGTTGGCAAAGCTGGTCTTGAACTCCTGACCTCAGGTGATCCACCTGCCTCGGCCTCCCAAAGTGCTGGGATTACAGGCGTGAGCCACCACGCCAGGCCTATTTATTTATTTATTTATTAGCGACAGGGTCTGGCTCTGTGGCCCAGGCTGGAGTGCAGTGGCACGATCATGGCTCACTGCAGCCTTGACCTCCTGGGCTCAAGCATTCCTCCCATCTCAGGCTCCTGAGTAGCTGGGACCACAGGCATGCACCATGTCCCATGAATGTATTTTTTATTATTTTTAGCAGAGATGGGGTCTCCCTATGTTGCCCAGTCTGGTCCCGAACTTCGGAGCACAGGAGATCCAACCACCTCGGCCTCTCAAAGTGCTGGGATTACAGGTGTGAGCCACCATGCCCAGCCTGGTTTTGCTTTTTTTTTTACTCCCCTTGTCGATTCTCTTCAGAGACCATTGCTTTCCACTCTGTGACAGGGGCTCTGTGGCTTGCTGGATTTGTCTCTTCACCGTCAGGGAAGAAATGACATTGTGTTCCCAGATCAATGCAGTGTAGCTGCCGTCGGTGACTGGACAGAATGAGAGGGCATGAGCGGGCCAGGCAGTTTCAGGGAGGCCTGCAGGAGACACAGTCTAGCTGCCGCCACAGCTCCCCAGGGCCCTTGGACTCCTGCTGGTCCCCACTGGGCTACAAGCAGCTTAGTGAGAGACATGGGGGCGGGAGGATCCGCTGGCTCGGTGCCTCTGCAGCCTGGAGAGATGGAGACATTAATGTTCTGTGGGAGGATGGACCTTTAGTCAGCAGATCAGTTCTTCTCCTGTGAGATGCAGCAGTTCACAGGTCTTTCAGAAAATGAAAGGCAAAATGGGAGCTTCAACCCAGTATGCATGTCCTACCACGCAGCTGCCAGCTCTTCGGGGCACAATTCCAGGTGCTTTCCTTGCTTCTCTGACTCATTCTCCTTTTCTTTTCTCCTGCTTCCCTGGAACTGCGTTCTTCAAAAGATAGAGCATACACATTTTATCTGGGACTCTGCTCTCTGAGAAATCCCATGTAAGCACAGGTCAAAGAGGAAAATCCAGACCGCTGTTCTTAGAGTCCAAATATCCCAGTGTTTTACCTCTTGAATAGAGAAAACATCTGAAGAGGAAGTCAAATCAATCTCTGAAAAGGTAGTTTCATGTAAGGGTACAACTCTTCGCTCCAATGGGTTATCTGTGTAAGATGCCACTCCAGGAGAGAGGCCATGTTCTACACACTGTGGACATGAAAAAATAACGTTTGGCCGGGCACAGTGGCTGACGCCTGTAATCACAGCACTTTGGGAGGCCGAGGTGGGCAGATCACAAGGTCAGGAGATCAAGACCATCCTGGCCAACACTGTGAAACCCCGTCTCTACTAAAAATGCAAAAAACTAGCCGGGCATGGTGGCAGCGCCTGTAGTCCCAGCTACTCGGGAGGCTGAGGCAGGAGAATGGCGTGAACCCGGGAGGTGGAGCTTACAGTGAGCTGAGATCCCACCACTGCACTCCAGCCTGGGAGGCAGAGCGAGACTCCGTCTCAAAAAAAAAAAAATTGACGTTTAACGTTCTTCAGGTTATATTTTAGTGAATGTTAACATATGATCCAAAATTCTATGGGATTTCTAAAATTCTAATATGCCTGAGTCTATGCTGTCAATCATTATTATGGTTATTGTTATTGTAGGCCACAGAAATAACCACATTTCCTTGTCAACTGTGTCTTCAACTATGAGTATTTAAAGTCATTTCCACAGTTAATTGCTTAATTCTGATGCAGTTTCTGAAACTTCAGGAGCACGCAAAAATCCTTGAGTATATGGTGTCTTTTAGGAGTTTCATAAAAGGATGGAAAGAACCCTGAAAAGCACTCTTGAACAAAGTCCGGGGGCAATCCAGGGAGCCCAGGCCCAGACCCGGCAGGCAAGAGGCAAGGCTGAAGCAAGCAACTCTGCAGGAAGCACGACCTGCGCATGCCACCACCTACTGAGGCCTCAGCACAGGCGGGGCTTCCCCTCCACCTGGGCGTAAGTGGCAGGGGCCCAGGATCCCTCCCAGGTAAAAGGTGTGCCCTTGGAAGACGCAGAGGCAGGAGAAACAATCCCTTCCTTGGCTGGCTCCAGGGGCCAGAGACCTCAGAGAGCTCTTTGTGCTTCCCTGATAACCCCCCAGGGCGGTCTTGTCGCCGGAACCCTACGGGGCAGCAGATGGTTGTGCGCTTGATCAAACACAGGCAGAGATAAGAGAGTGTCTGGCATTGCCCCAGAGGTGCCATCGCTGGCAGGAGTCAGAGGACACTTGAGACAGTGATGTGCTCTCGCCGAATCTGTTGAGCTGAGCTGAGTGGTCTGTTTTTCCTCCCAAGGCCAGCAGGCCAGCAGGGAGACCGAGAGGAGAACAGCGCTTAGCGTGGGGCGGCCTGCCGGGGAGCAGCAGGCCCACCGCCCTTCCCGAGAGGCTTGGCTGGGGCAGGGGTGAGGCCAGGGTCCAGCCCTCTCTCCAGTCTGCCAGGAGCTGAGGCTTCACCCCGAAGGGCATGCACCTCAGGATCCATCTCCAGAGAAGCTGAGTGGGCCCAGACTCCGAGTGTGGGGGGTGTCAGCAAGCAACTGGGGGCTGCATGCACCGCCAGCGGAGCACCCGCAGGGCTCCTCACCCGCCGTCGGTGGGGGAAGCCTCCAAAGTGAAATGCACAGATCAAAGCAAACGCAAGAGAGGACGGAACACAGAGGAAAAAGGCAATGCCGGGGCAAAAGGAAACTGGAATCTACAGAAGGGAAATGATAGGAAATAGGGAATCCAGGACTCCAAGAAGAGGGGTTCTGAGAAAAGGAGCAACCGGGGCCCCAGAACACTTCTAACACCTGCCAGGAGCTCTTAGAAATAAATTATGCACAAGAAATGAAAAGCTCAAATAGAATAGGAACATGAATTTGAGAAAATCTGTTAGGAAGTAGAGAAAATAATAAAATCAAAGGATCAACCCAGGAAGTCCAACTTATAAATACTAGGAGTTCCAGAAGGAAAGACGAGGAAAGGAATTATTACAAAAATATTCAGTAAAATTTCCCAAAGTTTAGTTTTCAGATTTAAAGAGCCCACTGAGTTTTCAGCATAATAAATGGAAAAAAAAAAAATCCCACCAAGTTATATATTACCAGCACATTTCAGAACAGCAGGAATAATGCTAAAAGTTCCCAGAGAGAAACGGGGCAAATAGGTGACAGAGATTTTTTTTTTTTTAATGGAAGAAAGAGGATCAATTCCTTTATAATTCTGAGGGAAAGTTGTTCCCAGCCTAGAATTTAGCACTCAGTCAAATCTAAGAGTAGAATAGAATTATCTCAGACATATAAAGTCTCAAAAAATTTACCTAAGGAAGCTACTAGAATACAGATTACAGCAAAACCAGTGAATTAGCCAAGAAGTAGGAAAATGACCCAGTCCAGGAAAGGAGCCAGAATCCACCAGGTGGTGAAAAGAAATCCTTGGGCTGGGGCCGTGCCACTGGTCCCACAGGAGTAGAAGAGGGAGTTCCAGGGTGGAGATATTCACAAAGAAGAAGTGAAAGAAATTGATAGATGAGGAATGCATTTGACCATGTGAGAACTATAGTTTATTTACATAGTTGTTGAAGAGTTTGAGCCGCCACAGATACATGGAAAATTAAACAAACAAAAAGAAGCAATGATTAACTCCAGGAAAATAAAAAGTACAAGGAAAGCAGCCTGATCCCAGTACACTACTGAGTTCATCAGTGAATAATACTGACATTATCATAATAAGAATGCAGCACTGATTTTTAAAAAATGAAAGTTGTAAAAGATACCTCATTGCTAATACCCAAAGGCATGTGGAGCTGTTTGGGGGCAGGGATGGATTTACCCAGAGTCCATCCCTGTGCTTCGTCCTCCTTATGAACTCATGCAGTGTGGGTAAATCTCTCACACGGTGGGCAGCTCAGTCTGCTCTATGAAAAAAAAAAAAAAGTCTGTAAATCTGATTACAAATCTGACCGGTGACCCAGGCCTAAGTGTTCCGAATCTGAGTTCTGGGGGCTCAACCAAGGTTGCCTGCACATCCTTCCACACAGCCTGCCCAATTCTCCAGCAGCTGTGCAGTGGAAACACATGGGTTTGGGGTACAATGGTGGAAGATTTGGGCTCTCTATCTGCTCTGCTGAGAACAAGCTGCATCACTTTGTGCAAATCTCTCAGCATCAGGCCTTGGATTCCTCATCTCTCAAGTGAAGGCAGTGATGCTAGGTGGTGTGTCTCATGAGGCTGTCCTGGCCATCCACTCTCTCACTTATGAGCACTTACTACCTGCCAGATCTGCACACATATAACCTCGTTTGGTTCTCACAATAACCCTGAAAATTAGGTATTATTGTTTCCCCGTCATGCAAATGAGAAAATTGAAGCAACTGGAATCAGTTTTCCCTGTGATTCCTCCTCCAGACTTCAGCCAGAAAGGTCTAACTGTGCACGGGTCATTTCCTGCTCAAAACCCTTTGTAAAGCTTCTACTTCTAAAATGTTGGGGTGTTTCCCATTTCTCCTCTAAAAAGGCACCCAAAAGCAACCAAGAAGAAGAGGAACAGAGACAGAGATGCTACTGTTGATAAATCGAAGAGGCATCTAAAATTCAGAGCCGCAAAACAGAAGGGAAGACTGCCAGGTGCAGGCACACCAACCAAGGCATGGCGGGGACTTGGGGGAACCTCGCCCCTCAGAGCTCAGAGACAGCCAGCAGAACATGTGTTGTTGCTTTTTTTTTTTTTTTGAGACTGAGTCTCGCTCTGTCGCCCAGTCTGGAGTACAGTGGTGCAATCTTGGCTCACTGCAAGCTCTACCTTCTCAGTTGACGCCATTCTCCTGCCTCAGCCTCATGAGTAGCTGGGACTACAGGCGTCTGCCACTACACCCGGCTAATTTTTTTGTATTTTCAGTAGAGACAGGGTTTCACCGTATTAACCAGGATGGTCTCCATCTTCTGACCTTGTGATCCGTCTGCCTCGGCCTCCCAAAGTGCTGGGATTACAGGCATGAGCCACCGCGCCCGGCCCAGGCTGCTCTTAAATCCTGGGCTCAGGTGATACTCCTGCCTCAGCCTCCCAAAGTGCTGGGATTACAGGCATGAGCCACCGGCCCGTTCCCAGAACATGTTTTTTAAGGTTAAGGTACATCTTAAATGACGAACCGATGAAGGTCAACAGAATCTGAGAGCACAAGATGGAGCTGGGGCTTCCCAGGACTGGTGTGGTTGGGACAAGGGTGATGGGCTGTGCCAAGGTCATGAAGGGAAGCCACATTTGTCAGGAAAAGCCTGTGGTTTGCAGGGGCGCAGGAGGGAGGCCTGTACTGAGCTGCCTGAGCTGCCTTTGGGTGCAGATCTGAAAGCTGAGGATTGATAAAGCTAAACACAGTGGCCTCACGCCACATGTGAGGACAGCCGCAGACCACTCTCCATGGAGCCCCCTGCCAATAGCTGCTTCTGGAGCAGCTCAAGCAGAAGGAAGCTAGCAAAGCTGCTATGTAAAGCCATCACTACAAAAGGGGATGTGGGAAAGAGGAGGACAAACACTACCACAAAAAATGACAAGTATGTAAAGTAATTCTATTGGTTCGTTCTCGCACTGCTACAAAGAAATACCAGAGACTGGGTAATTTATAAAGAAAAGAGGCTTAATTTGCCCATGGTACTGCAGGCTGTACAGGAAGCATAATGCTGGCATCTGCTTGGCGTCTGGGGAGGTCTCAGGAAACTTATAATCATGGCAGGAGGTGAAGAGGGAGCAGGCATGTCACATGGCCGGCATGGGAGCAAGAGAGAGCTGGAGGAGGTGCCACACACTTTTCAACAACCAGATCTCAAAAGAACTCACTATCATGAGAACAGCACAAAGAAGATAGAATCCACCTCCATGATCCACTCACCTCCAACCAGGCCCCACCTCCAACATTGGGGATTACAATTCAACATGAGATTTGGGTGGGGACACATATCCAAACCATATCAGTAATGCATATGTTAATTAGCTTGACTTAGCCATTCTACAACACATACATATTTCAAAACAACACATACAAGATAAATATATACATTTTATTTGTTGATAAATAAGTAAATTCATTAAAATGTTATGTTTAAAAAGTTTTGCCAAACATAAACAGGTAGTGTAGTTCACCTGGAAACTACACCACTCCACAGAGAATTGATTTGATTTGATTTCCGATTCAAAGGCATGAATTCAAAGGTGAGTTTGTAGGGTAGCTGCTGGACCAGATGACTTTACAATTGTCCCTTCTAACTCTCCAAAGGACTCCATGGCCCAGGAGCACTACCAACAAAATGTCAACCTTTGGTCCGCCTTCTTCATATCCTCCAGGGAAGTTCTGACCAATTTCTCTTATAAGCTTCCCACATTGTCCAAGAAAATTACCACAGGCCTCCAGGATGAGTCTAAAGGAATCTTGACCATGCACAGTGTATTAGTTCACTTTCACACTGCTATAAAGAAATACCTGAGACTGGGCAATTTGTAAAGGAAAGAGTTTTAATTGACTCACAGTGCCACATGACTGGGGAAGCCTCAGGAAACTTACAATCATGGAAGAAGGTGAAGGGAAAGCAAGGCACGTCTTACATGGCAGCAGGAGAGAAAGAAGAGTGGACTGGTGAGCTGACAAACACTTTTTAAAACCATCAGATGTCATGAGAACTCGCCTACTATGACACAGCAGGAGAGAGAGAAGAGTGGACTGGTGAGCTGACACACACTTTTTAAAACCATCAGATGTTGTGAGAACTCGCCCACTATGACGAGAACACCAAGGGGAAAACTGCCCCCATGACCCAGTCACCTCCTACCAGATCCCTGCCTCAACATGTGGAGATTACAATTCGAGAAGAGATTCGGGTGGGGACACAGCCAAACCATATCACACCGGCAGGAAGTTTTGTGAAACAAGCCCTGGATGCCCAGGGAGCCTAGCCAAGCTCAGAAGGCAGCAGTTGGGAGGAAGGGAATGGGTTCTTGTGGGTTTGGTTTGTCTCTTAAACTATACTCTAGGTCCTCCCTACTCAAAGGAGGAGGAAGAAGAGAAAACAAGATGACTATGATGACAACAAACAAGTAGTAGACGAGATCTTGGGCCAGAAGAATGCTGCCCTGGATGAAATGCAAACTGAGATTAAACAGTTCAATTTTGACTTCAAGCGAGCGAGAGAGAGAGAGAGAGAGAAAGAACAAACGAACTACCAAGTGTTCAGTGAAGCAATAATTTCTGCAAAACAATAGCAAAAGCAGAAAAACATGAGTGCATGGAAATTACAGCGAAATAACAAAAGGAGAAGGAGCATGAATCAGCAGAGCCTAAAGAAAGTAGAAGAATTAAACAATTGTGGAAACAAAATTAAATAGGAAGCTGCACAGAGAGAGTGGACTCTGCCATTCCTGGTGAGGAAGGAAGAGGACAGCAGGGGATGAGAGGGATGCTAGTGAACGGGAACTTGCAGGGCAATGGCACCCAGTCATCATGACAAATCATATTTTAATGCAATCTTGTCTGACCTGCGGCCCAGAACAGCTTTGAATGCAGTCCAACACAAATTCGTAAACTTTCTTAAAACATTATGAGATTTTTTCTGATTTTTTCTTTAGCTTATCAGCTATCATTACAACTGTACTAGTTCGTTTTCAAACTGCTATAAGGAAATGCCGAGACTAGGTAAATTATAAAGAAAGGAGGCTTAATTGGCTCACAGTTCTGCAGGCTGTACAGGCAGCATGATGTACAGTTCCTACATGAACAGGAGGCGGGCTATATAGCATGATGTACTGATGTTCAGTATGTTTTATGTGTGGTCCAAGACAATTCTTCTTCCAGTGTGGCCCAGGGAAGCCAAAAGATTGGATACCTTTGCTTTAATGCAATATTCTTAAAATCAAAATTAATGCATAATGAACAAAATATCAAAATTTTAAATAAAGACAGAATCAATTTTTTCCTTTTGCCTCAGGCTCCAATATGATTCCACAGAGCACTGGAGGAGAACACTGAAAGAAAAATGAGCAAGAAAAAGTGAAAATAAACACAGGTTTTAGAATAATTAAAGAGAACATTATGGAAATTGAATGGATAGTTATTGTACTTGAAAGAAACCCTTAGGCAGCCAGGCCAAAAACAAAATGGCAATAAAAACCTCCGAGGTATGTTGAGGTATGTATTAGCATGTGTAGCAATACCTAACTCACACGTTTTGTTTGTTTGTTTGTTTTTGAGATGGAGTTTTGCTTTTTGCCCAGGCTGGAGTGCAGTGGCACGATCTCGGCTCACTGCAACCTCTGCCCCCCAGGTTCAAGCGAGTCTCCTGCCTCAGCCTCCCAAGTAGCTGGGATTACAGGCACCCACCACCATGCCTGGCTAATTTTTGTATTTTTAGTAGAGACAGGGTTTCACCATGTTGACTAGGCTGGTCTCGAACTCCTGATCTCAGGCGATCCACCCGCCTCGGCCTCCCAAAGTGCTAGGATTACAGGCATGAGCTACCACACCCGGCCCCTCACATGTTTTTAATTTGTGTTTCCCTAGTGACCCAAGATAGATACCTCTACACATGCATAAAAAGATTGAGGTTGTGGTTGTTTTGTTTTCTGGCCTGACTGAAGGCAGTCTGCTCATCCTTAATCTTAAAGATCTGCTGGACCATAGAATGGTCCCTTGGATTCCTATGGTTCAGCTGAGCCTAAACTAAAATTTTAAAATAACCCTGACAAAAGGAAGTGATCACAGCCGGACACAGCACTGGATGTGGTATCCAGAGCTCATTTCTGTTCAGCCTGACGTGCAGTGCTGCTCCTGAGAGCTGACTGTGAGCGAGGAAAGAGGTTCTGGGAAAAGCGAGTGTGCATCCCCCTGCCTCTGAGAAACGGTAGCAAACACTTTAAGCCACCCTTCTTTTGAAAATAGTTTACATAGCAAGATTTAATATTGAAAATGCATCGTAAATAAGTCATTGATCAAGACCCAAAATTAAGAGAAACATGGATTCCTGGAAAGTCAGTATCAGTTTTGCCCTAAGGGCATCTGCAAAACCTCAAGGTCTAATCACTGAGAGGGGCTTAGAGAGGGGACACAGGGTCCCAGGGTGAGGAGTCTGGGAGGAGGCATTGGCATAGAGCTGGAAGACTGTCTCGGATCATTCTTGCTGCTAGAGCAACACGCCACAGCCTGGGCAAGGTATATGTAATATTTATTTCTCACAGTTCTGGAGGCTCAGAAGTCTAAAATTAGGGCACCAGCAGGTATGATGTCTAGTGAGGACCCAGTCTCTCTGTGTCCTCCAGAGAGGACAAATGCTATGTCCTGACACAGACAAAAGGACAGAATGACAAAGGGGGTCACATGCTGTGGGAGGCCTCCTTGATAAAGGCCGTCTTCCCACCCACAGTGAAGGAGCCTCATGACCTAATCATCTCCCCAGGGCCCCACCTCTCCACACGACTGCGCTGGAGATTACATTTCTTTCTTTTTTTTGAGATGGAGTCTCGCTGAGTCTCCCAGGCTGGAGTGCAGTGGCATGATCTCGGCTCACTGCAAGCTCCGCCTCCCAGGTTCACACCATTCTCCTGCCTCAGCCTACCGAGTAGCTGGGACCACAGGCACCCACCACCTCGCCGGCTTTTTTTTTTTTTTTTTTTTTTTTTTTTTTTTTTTTTTTGTATATTTTGTAGAGACGGGATTTCACCATGTCAGCCAGGATGGTCTCGATCTCCTGACCTTGTGATCTGCCCGCCTCGGCCTCCCAAAGTGCTGGGATTACAGGCGTGAGCCACCCCGCCCGGCCTGGAGATTACATTTCAAGAGGAATTTGAGAGGGAACACAAACATTCAAACCTTAGCAGAACCTAAGTGTGAAACAGGAAGTAAACCCTCAGAATTGAAGGAGTCCGCAAAAGAACCTTCCTGTGTTGAACCGTGGCTGGAGGAGAAGCTCAGCTGAGACTTTGTGAGCGTCAGTCAGTCGCTGTGTGGATTTGCACCTCAAAGCAGAAACAACCCTCGCTTGTAAAATTTGATTTTTTTTTTTTTTTTTTTTTTTTGAGACGGAGTTTTGCTCTTGTTGCCCAGGCTGGAGTGAAATGGCGCGATCTCAGCTCACCGCAACCTCTGCCTCCCAGGCTCAAGCGATTCTCCTGCCCTAGCCTCCTGAGTAGCTGGGATTACAGGCATGCACCACCAGGCCCAGCTATTTTTTGTAATTTTAGTAGAGATGGGGTTTCACCATGTTGACCAGGCTGGTCTCAAACTCCTGAACTCAGGTGATCCTCCTGTCTCGGCCTCCCAAAGTGCTGGGATTATAGGCGTGAGCCCCTGCGCCAAGCAGATAAATTTTAAATTTAAAAAGTGATGCCAGATGGGTAGAGCTCCTAGAAAACTAGAGGAAATGAATTCCAATGAAGGAAGTCAGTCAATCCCAACTAACGCTTCAAGAAATTCCCACAGATAAAGTTCAAGGTAATTGGTCAGCTCACTGTGAAAAAAAATGTCAAAACTCACAAAGAAATAATACAACAGAGAACCAAGAGAAAAAGCAGAATCAGACCCAGACTTCGGATCAGACACAGAATGTGAAATAAGTTTAAAGGGCTTAAAGAAATAAAAGAGAGACTTAGAAATATGAACAATTAATGAGACACTATAAAAATTAACAGGGGAACGGATAGATGAACAACACTTTTAAAAATGCATTATATAGTAATTGAAATTAAAAACTCAATGGACAGCAAAAAAGCTGCCACAAAAAAAACTGAGGAAATATAAGATATATCTAAAGAAATTATGCATAACCCAACCAAATAATAAATCAAAAAGATTTAAAAATATGTTTTGAAGAGGGAGAGTCATGGAAAGGAGATTGAGAAGATTTAATATAACTAGATTCCAAGAAGGAATAATAGGGAAATGAAGAAAAAGCAAAATTTGAAGAGATAAAGCCTGAGAATATTCTACAATTATTTGAAGGTGGTAAGCCTCACATCCAGGAAGCAGTTGGCCCTAAAAAGGGATACATAAAAAGAAATCTGCAATAGACATGTTACCAGGGAAGTTGGAAGCAACAGAAAGAAAAGATTGACTATTTACAAAAGATCAACAAATAACCGATGACACGTATGTATCGTTCAGAAGATGAGCAAATCACCCGGTGACCTTTCACGTTGTTAGTTATCTCTGCTAAGACCTTTTTCTGGGCATTGGAGCATCCTCAGTTCATTCCCAGGATAGGCCAGGAGTGCGTGACACCTACAGCCCTTGGCCCATGATGAATGTTAAATATATGGCCCACCTTCCTTTCTCCAGGTGTGGATAACTCAGGAATGCTCTAGATAGCTTCTTGGAGCCTCACAGGGAGACGGAGGGCCAGCCCCTGACAGGAGCAAATGGCCTGATAGTGTCCCCATCTGCTGCCTCAGCCCCACTCACTGCCAGCGCTTCCTGACATCACATCCCAAACTAGTAAGCACCCACGTCATCAGGGCCAGCTTCTGGGGGAACCCAAACAGGACAGGCTCCAGCACAGCAGCCTTCTGCACCCCTCACCCTCTCAGCAGGCCATTTTTCCTAAGGAAGCCCTCCTTCCACCTCATTCTTTTTTTTTTCTTTTTTTTATTTTGACAAAGTATTGCTCTTGTTGCCCAGGCTGGAGTGCAGTGGCACGATCTCGGCTCATTGCAACCTCTGCCCTTCGGAGTCAAGCAGTTCTGCCTCAGCCTCCCCAGTAGCTGGGGCTACAGGCACGTGCCACCACACCCAGCTAATTTTTTGTATTTTTAGTAGAGACAGGGTTTCAGCATGTTGGCCAGGCTGGTCTCCAATTCCTGGCCTCAAGCGATCCACCCGCCTTGGCCTCCCAAAGTGCTGGGATTACAGGCATGAGCCACCGCATCCGGCCCACCTCATTCTTTTTTTTTTTTTTCTTTTTTTTGGAGACAGAGTCTCGCTCTGTATCCCAGGCTGGAGTGCAGTGGTGCGATCTTGGCTCACCACAAGCTCCGCCTCCCGGGTTCACGCCATTCTCCTGCCTCAGTCTCCCGAGTAGCTGGGGCTACAGGCGCCCACCACCACGCCTGGCTAATTTTTTTGTATTTTTAGTACAGATGGGGTTTCACCTTCTTAGCCAGGATGGTCTCGATCTCCTGACCTGGTGATCCACCTGCCTCAGCCTCCCAAAGTGCTGGAATTACAGGCATGAGCCACTGTGCCCAGCCCGGCCCACCTCATTCTTTAGAGTCATGGCCTGGCCGTGACACCAGCCCCCAAAGGCATGGTGGCCAGATCTGTACACATCCAGCCCATTCCCTGCATAGCAACCCCAGGAAGAGGGGTCCCCACTAGTGACTTCTTCTGAGGAAAACAGTCATACAGGGTGAGAGTTTAACCAAGGACATGAGGGATCTGCTCAGCCAGCAAGGCTCAGGGCAGTTGGGGCAGGCGTCTGCCTCTTCTTTCAGTGGACTGCAGGGGCCCAGTGAGATGATGTGCATGGACACGCTGCAGACTTTCCAGGAGCATATGCTTCTTCACACACGAGCCAATGCTGGCTGCACATCCACTATGCACACAACACTGTTGGGAAGAAAGAAGAGCAGTCACTCGACCCAAAGCAGAAGCAGATGACAATGATTGTGACAATTATTACAGCAATGATGCGGGTAGGTAAAAGCAAGTTGTAACTAAAATCATAGGTAAAAACTATGTGGAAGACATCAGGAAGGGCTAGAAGGAAGTTAATGCATGTGAAGGCACTTGCGCTTTTGGGAAGAGGGAGGGTATATTATTACCTCCTAGCCATCAGGAATTTTTCAGCTCCATTATAATCTTATGGGACTAATTCTGTCGTTGACCAAAACACCATTATATAGCACATGATTCTGTGTGTGTGTGTGTGTGTATTGTATGTGTGTTTTTAGTTTTTTTTTTTTATTAATCATGTTGGTTTATAAAAACTTAGAAAAAAATCACAAGGCTGCTCATAATTCCACCACCCGAATACAATCTTTTAAATATTTTAGTATATATTTTCAAGTCGTTTTGTTAAATATATTTATTTTACAGAATTAAAACCAGATTATATGTATTTTTTCTATGCTGCCATTTATTTAGAAACATTTCATGAGTATCATTTCATTTCCCAGGTTATAAAATATGGTGTCCAACACATTTTCAATGACTGCATAATTCCCCACTATATGGATGGAACCAAAATTTATTTAACCATTACCAGTTTGGGGGCCAGAAAACTATACTCTGTTTTAGACTGCATTATAAGCAATGCCATTATAAGCATCCTCAAGGTTTTTGTACGTCTAATGGTTTCCCAGCTTCTTAGCCACTTTATTTTTCTCCATAACTAACCAACCATCTTGTTTATAACCAACTTACTATACCTTTATTTTATTGCCTATCTCCCTCGATCAAAATCTAAGCCCCTTGAAGGCAGAGCTTTTCATCTGATTTATTGCCAATGCCAAGTACAGTGCCTCGGATGTCATAGTCACCAAATAAATACTTGTTGGATGTGGATGGATGCATGAATGGATGGATGGATAAACAGAGGGATGACATGAGAGAAACACAGAATATGATAAAATCCTGGAAAAATGGGCCAACAGAGTCAAATGCTTTAATGGAGGGATTAGGGAGAGGCAGGAGTTTGTGTGAGTTCTCTTGGTTCCAGAAAACTGTTTGTGCTTGTGGATGCCAAGTGTGGGTAGGGTTGGGAATCTACGCTACCTTCGTCAGCCAGGGGCTCTTTCAGGCCCCTCCCCCTCCCCCTTTTGAAGTAGACCACCCCCAGGTTCAACCAGTTTCAGACTCTACCATTTTGCTAACCCAAGCCTTTTTTTTTTTTCTTTTTTCTTTTTTAAGACTGAGGTTTGCTCTTGTTGACCAGGCTGGAGTGCAATGGCGCGATCTCGGCTCGCTGCAACCTCCACCTCCCAGGTTCAAGCAATTCTCCTGTCTCAGCCTCCTGAGTAGCTGGAATTACAGGCGCATGCCACCACACCAGGGTACGTTTTGTATTTTTAGTAGAGACGGGGTTTCATCACATTGGTCAGGCTGGACTCTAACTCCTGACCTCAGGTGATCCACCCGCCTCTGCCTCCCAAAGTGCTGGGATTACAGGTGTGAGTCACCTCGCCTGGCCCCCAAGCACTTTCATAGGTTAAATGAGATTGTGCCAAATAAGCTGTATTTCATTATTTTTCTCCCAGTGTTTAAGGGCATAGTTGTTAATAAGGGTGATAAAAACAAGAAATATAACTAAGCCAGAGAGCCTCGACATAAAATTTTAAAATAAAAGGGTTTGGGCCGGGCGTGGTGGCTCAAGCCTGTAATCCCAGCACTTTGGGAGGCCGAGACGGGCGGATCACAAGGTCAGGAGATCGAGACCATCCTGGCTAACATGGTGAAACCCCTTCTCTACTAAAAAATACAAAAAACTAGCTGGGCGAGGTGGCGGGCACCTGTAGTCCCAGCTACTCGGGAGGCCGAGGCAGGAGAATGGCGTAAACCCAGGAGGCGGCACTTGCAGTGAGCCGAGATTGCGCCACTGTACTCCAGCCTGGGCGACAGAGCGAGACTCCTTCTCAAAAAAAAAATAATAATAATAAATAAATAAATAAAAGGGTTTGAATGCTTACAAAAATAGGGACAAAGCTACAGTAATCAAAACAGTATGGTACGAAGACAGACAGACAGACAGACAGATAAAATAGGATAGAGAGCCCAGAAACAAACCCTCAGATATTTAGTCAAATGATTTTCAATAGGGATGCCAAATCCATTCAATGGAGAAAGGACAGTCTTCTCAACAAATTATGATGGGAAATCTCAACAAATTATGATGGGAAATCTCAACAAATTATGATGGGAAAACTGAATAGTCACATCAAAAAATGAAATTGGACTCCTACCTTATGCCATAAACAAAAATTAACTAAAAATTGATCGAAGAGCTAAAAGTATAAAGCTTTTAGAAGAAAACCTAGAAAATCTTTGTGACATTGGATTTTGCAATGATTTCTTTGATATGGCACCAAAAGTTCAAGAAATAATACAAAAAATAGATAACCTGGACTTTATCAAAATTAATGAAAGCCACTCATCAAGAGTGACAAGGCAATCCACAGAATGAAAGAAAATATTTGCAAATCATCTATTGGGTAGGGGATTAACATCCAGGATATATAAACAACTCCTAGAACTCAACAATAAAGACAATCTAATTAAAAATGGAGAAAGGACTTGAATAGATACTTCTCCAAAGAATATATACAAATGGCCAATAAGCATATGAAAAGATGCTCAGTATCATTAATCATTAGGAAAATACAAATCAAAACCAGAATAATATACTACTTCACAGGCATCCTAATGGATGACTACTATTTATAAACGAACCAAAACACTCAGAAAATAACATGTTGGCAAGGATATGGAAAAATGCTCTGCATTGCTGGTGGGATGTAAAATTGTACACAATGGAGAACAGTATGATAGTTCCTCAAACAATTAAACATAGAAACCATATGACTCCAACACGGCACTTCCATGGTTTATATTCCAAAGAACCAAAAGCAGGAACCTAAACAGTTATTTGTACATTGCTGTTTATAATAGCATTATTTACAATAGCCAAAAGTGGAGCAACCCAAAGGGTCCCTTGACAGATGAACGGATAAACAAAATGTGGTCTCCACACACAATGGAATAATATCCACTCTTAAAAAGGAAGGCTATTCTGACTCATGCTACAACATGGATGCACCCTGAAAACATTATGCTAAGTGAAATAAGCCACAGAAAGACAGACACTGTATGATTCCACTTCTGTGAGGTACCTAGAGTGGTCACAATCAGAGAAAACTAGAATAGTGGTTCCCAGCAGCTAGCGGGAGAGGAGAATGAGGAGTTTTAGTGCTTAATGGGCACAGAATTTCTGTTGGGGTCAGGAACATGTTTTGGCAATAGACTGTGCTATGCTTGCACAACAATGTGAATGTAAATGTCACTGAACTGTACACTTAAAAAGGGGTAAATGGTAAACTTCATATTATGTATATTTTACCACAATAAAGAAAAAGAAACCAGCCGGGCGTGGTGGCTCACGCCTGTAATCCCAGCACTTTGGGAGGCCGAGGTGGGTGGATCATGAGGTCAGGAGTTCAAGAGCAGCCTGGCCAAGATGGTGAAACCCTGTCTCTACTGAAAAAAAACAAAATACAAAAATTAGCCGGGCGTGGTGATGCACGCCTGTAGTCCCAGCTACTTGGGAGGCTGAGGCAGGAGAATCACTTGAACCCGGGAGGCAGAGGTTGTGGTGAGCCAAGATCTCGCCATTGCACTCCAGCCTGGATGACAACAGCGAAACTCCATCTAAAAAAAAAAAAACATGATTTTATAAGAAACATAAAAAGATCCTTAAATGCAAAAGGGGAAAGCGTAATAAGGGGGCTAATGCTTACTAATTTTAACAAGAGGAGGACAGTGGGGTCTGGGGGAGTCCTACCCCTGACTTTGGGTGTAGGTGGCAACGAGGCACAAACCGCCTTGTGTCCTACCTAAGAGAAAGAGGGAACTCCCACAGCCAGGATCTGCCAAAAAAAGGTCAGGACTACCAACAACATGGGCGAGGGGGCCTCTGGGGTCACGCTGTTAGTCGCTGCGTAGAAAGAGGGCTCGAATCTAAAAAATGCAAGAAGGTAGGTCACCCAAGGGTGGGGAAGGTCCTGGCTGGAGGATGAAGGGGCCTCTTGGCTCTGGGGCAAGACGATGTCAAGGGGAATGACAAACCAAACCAATCCAAAGCCAGGGGACTCTGTGTCCTGGGTTCTCGGACAAGGTGACTGGGAGGGAGCCCACCAAGCTCAGGGAAAGGCCTGGCCTCCGTCATCCACCTGACCTCTGCCCTCCTTTCAACCTCAGCCTCAGCGTGGACCCGGGAGTCCTGCGTCCTCTCGTCCTGCTCCGCCTGGGCACACCACGGCCGCGAACCTCCTGCTGGCATCAGCCCCTCCCCAGCACCGGCTGTGCGCTCCCGCCCCGCCCCCCGCACACACCCCCGCCCCACACTCCCGGCACTGCAGCCTGAGCCTTCCTGGAGTTACTTAATCCACCCCAGCCCCAGGCACTGAACCACGCGTGCAGACCCCTCGTCCTCAGTTCTGCGGAGAGAGGGTCCCCACAGCATTTCTGCTCCTCCCCCAAGACTGCGGCAGGGCCCAGCACCAGCAGACCCCACACAGTGAGTACCTGTAGGGCAAGTGCCTCTTTCGTTCTCATTAATAATAGTCAGCTCCCTTCTCCACGGGAAGACCCTGCCTTGCAGCCCCAGCCTGGCCTGCCCCTTCTTGCAGGCCCGCTCCGAATCCTGGGTAGGACTCGTGACGAGGCTCCGGGTGGCCGAGCCCTTCCGCGAGCGGTGCGGTCTGCTGCGCTGGCGCTCTGGGTTGAGGGGGAGGGGCTCCTACACCTGTGCGCGCCCGGGAGCGGGGACAGCGGCGGGGGCGCCCTGCGCACGGGGGCGAGGGGAGACGACTGCGCCTGAGGGAGGCACAGCCGCAGCCGGGTGGGAGGCAGAGACACCGAGAAACAGAGACCGGGCGATACGCACAGACAAAGCCGGCCCGAGCGCGGCGCAGGAGGCTACAGCCTGGCGGAGCAGCCCTCGCCACCCCTGCGCGCCAGCGCCGACGCCCTCCCCGGCCCGCCCCTCCCGCCGGCCTCCGGAGGCTTAACCCTCGCCTGCCCGACCCCGCGGGGCCCCTGGAGCGGCGGTGGGTGGGTGCGGGCGCCGGGCCTCCCCCTCCAGGCCTCAGCGCGCGGCGCCGGGAGCTGACCGTGGTGCTGAGCGCAGCTCGCGCTCAGACGCGGTGCCCGACCCTGTGGCGGCCGCGCCCTGCTGCACCGCCGGCCCCCTGCGGTAAGTCGCCAAGGCCCCGAGAGGCTGCGTCGGTCCTGCCCCGCGGATGTGGACACTGGGGGGAGGGCGAGGATTGGGGAATTTGGTGCGTTCTCTGGCGCGATGGACGGGCTGAGTGCAGGAAGCAGGGTCGACACCCTCCACCCATTGGTGCCCGGCGCAGTCAGGGGCCTGGGGGCGGTGACCCTTTTAGGTCTGGGCTAGGGAAACGGAGAAACCGTCCGCCCGCGGATGCAGGAGCTGGGGAGAGCCAATACGGCTGTGAGGCCCATCTCTTTGCCCCTGGGCAGTCCAGAGGCGCCCTCCGAGGAGGTGGGCCAGGACCTTCCCTCCCCAGAGGGCCCTTTGTCTCCCCAACGTGGGGGTTGGGTGGCTTGGTGGTGCTCTCACAGCAGATTCTATTTCTGCTTTATTCTCCATTCCCACCCCCCACCCCCCCTCACCAGAGCACGGTCGCTTTCCCTCCCCACAGTGGCCTTCACTCCAGCCCTCCCATGACAAGGCAGACTACTACTGAGAACGCTATTGCCCCATAGCTCTGCCTCCAGCCCAGTTTCCAGAGGTTCCTGGGCCTGCGCTTTTTTATCACCATACACTCCTTTGTATCTCACTGCTGCGACTTTCCTACATACTGGGGAAGGCATAGAAAATACCAAAACTATTAGCCAAACGTTTTATGTCTCAAGGCATTTCTGTGGCATGTGTATTCCTCCAGGGTTTTTATTTTGCTCCATGAAAGCAAACACCCAGACACTTCCATGTTAAGAAAGGAAAGACAGGCACAGAATTACCTTCTCAAAGTAAAAAGGAAAAGCTGGGCAGCTAAGCCTGAGTTCGTCATGTAGAAAAGCAACCAGTATAATAACTTCGTTTGCCCAATTTGCAATAAATTCATGTCTGTGTGTGTCGTGTAAAGCACTGTGATGGGAGGTGCACGGACACAGGAGTTTCTGCCACCACCTTCTCTCCCCTAAACCCTGCTTGGGCTCCTAACTCGCCTCTGTATCTCCACTGTCCATTTTCACCTGCATCTTTGAAAGTGAGAATTGGCCCCTGTCACTTGCCCTGGAAGGCTGGCTCACTGTGGCTTGCAGATAAAAGCATGGCTCTCACTGAGACCTCAGGTCAGGTGTGGTGTGCGCAGCCCATCTCCAGGCCTCATCCCTCTGGCTTGCTGCTCTGGCCACTTGAGCCGCTCTGGCCACTGGAGCTGCTTTCAGATCCTTAAATACTCTCCTTCTCTTGCGCCTCGGGGTCTTTCTGAAGCGTGTTCTGTCTGCCTGGAATATGCGTCCAATGTCTTTTGCCTGGCTGTCCTCTTCTGTCTTTTAGGGTTTGGTTTAAATATCACATCCCTGTAACAGAATTACTTAAGTAAATACATTGTGTGGTCTCTGTTCCCATGGAACTTGCAAGTTCCTCTTAGAGATGAAAGACTCAGCCCAGGGCCCTGGTGTCACTGAAACCTGTCTTAGAAAACAATGCACATAGGCCGGGAGTGGTGGCTTACACCTGTAATCCCAGCACTTTGGGAGGCCAAGGCAGGAGGATCATGAAGTCAGGAGATCAAGACCATCCTGGTCAACATGATGAAACCCCATCTCTACTAAAATTTAAAAAAAATTAGATGGGCGTGGTGGTATGCTCCTGTAGTCCCAGCTATTCAGGAGGCTGAAGCAGGGGAATCACTTGAACTCAGAAGGCGGAGGTTGCAGTGAGCTGAGATCATGCCACTGTACTCCAACCTGGAGACAGAGCAAGACTCCATCTCAAAAATAAAAAAAAAAGAGAAATAAATAATAAAAGAGAAAATGATGCACATAATAAAAAAATTAGCTGGGTGTGGTGGCACACGCCTGTAGTCCCTACTACTCGGGAGGCTGAGGCAGGAGAATCACTTGAACCCGGGAGGCGGAGGTTGTAGTGAGCCGAGATCCGCCACTGCACTCCAGACTGGGCGACAGAGCAAGACTCTGTCTCAAAGAAAAATAAATAAATAAATAAATAAAAAGACAAAGAAACTAAAAGAAAATGATTCACATAAACTGTATCACAGAATTAAAATCTCAGAGTCTGCATCCTGTTTAGGGAACTTAGGTGTAAACATTTGACTCAGATGTCTCAAATATAAAACAGTGCATTTAATTAAGTAATAGCTCACCGCCTGCTATAGCTGGAGTCCCGGAACTTAAAAGAATTTTCAAGCTCGTTGTGGAGTGAGACCAAGCACCAGAATGAATAGGTGGTGGTTGCTGAGCCCCGCAGACAAGAAGGCACCCAGAGGGTAGGGACAGGTCTGAGCCCTCCTTGGGGGAGGGATATGGCACTTGTGGGGTGGACCTGTCATGTTTCTTGCTGGGGTTCCACTGACGCATCTTTAGCCACAGGGTTACAAAACAGTGTGCATTTTTGCAACTGAGAACCTGGGCACATTTGGCCTCTGCCCTCAGGCAGTGACAAGGCCAGCATCTGGCTGTCCACATAAATCCCACTCTGCCCCAGAGAACTGTCACAGGAGTTGACTTCTCAGCCTGCCTCCAGCCAAGCAGTGGGCCCTCCAACCACCCAGGGAGTTCCTACCCCCATCATAGGTCACACATTTCCAAAGAGACAGGTTCCGATAAAATATTTTAATATGGATTTGGACTGGACCGAACACAGACTAGAGTTCATGGGATGCTCCAGTATTGCTGCGCCTCTGGCTCATCATTCTGTGTCCTGTGTTATTGTCCTGTCTCTATGTAAAGTGCTCAATCAACTCAGAAGATGGGCTTGGCATTGTTAGTGTCACTGAGTCCGGCCATCTATAGCAATGACAGCTATTTTAAAGGATCATTTTTCAAGTTCAGAGTGGAGTGAAATTTCCAACTGTTCATGATTTTAAATCAGTTGACTGTTATGAGAACTGAGAAACTGGTAGTTTTATTTATAGACATCTACATCAGATAAAACATTTGTGTTCTTGCAGTTGCAAAATTCTCTACACAGTGAAATCATCCTTGCTGTGCCTGGCTGAAGTTATTTCCAATAGAATGTCAATCAAGATTTTTTCCAAAACATAGAAAAGACTAAGGCAAATAGAGATCTCATCATGAATATTTCCAAAATTTCCTGCCATAGGAATTATTATCACCTTCAATTATAATTTTTCTAAATTTGTGTGAGCTACCCTTCTTGCTTTTAATTTTCACTTTCATTGTGTTTTACAATACTTTTCATGAAAACACATTTATTATTCTACTTTTAGATTTCCCACAAAAGCGTCTGAGCTGTTGGTTTATAGACTGTCAGGTTCAGAATCAGATAGACCTGGGTTCAGATCCCAACTCCGTCACTTAACACCTGTGTGACGTGGGTCAGTTCATTGACTTCTCTGAATCTGAATTTATCCTTTATAAAACGGGGGTTACAATCGTTTGCCCCTCATACAGTGATGGGCCAAGCTGTCCATCTGGTTAGGTGGGTGTAACCAAGACTCCAGCCAGGGTCATCTGAGCCACAGCTTGGAGAGTAAGCCCTGTGCTGTGTGCGGCAAAGCCCGGCAGAGCTGGGGAGGCCTTATCATGGCTGCAAAGGATTGTGCCGAGTGGAAAGTCTGCAGGTGCAGGGTGGGTAAGGCTTAGGCATGCACCATCTGGCATGAGGCCGAAAAGCCAGTGTGGCTGCTCAGGGCACTCTCCCTCTGCCCAGGGTGCCACCAGCAACAGCTGAGCTGCAGCCACAGCCCAGCCCAGGTTCTGTGGCTCTCCTGGCATGGTGCCTGCTTCTTTCATCCTCCAACCAAAAGTCTGAAGTGCTCCTCCAAGGGGAGGAAGCACTTCCCTCAGGTGGGAGCGGGTGGAGGCTGGTCGGCTTGACCCTGCCAGCCCCGGTAGTGCCAGCTTTTCCACCCCCTCCCATCTTCTTGGCCTCAACGTGCCCACTGGGCTATGAGGCAGCCCCTCGCCCCTCTGGGTCCTCATGAAGAAGCATTTCAGGGTCTCTGGCAGGTAGCTGCAAGGCTTACTTGGGGTGGGGTGTGAAAGACACACAGGCTGACGGAGCCCCAGGTCATGTTCATGCCTGCTGCAGGCTTCCTCACAGCCAGGAGCTGGGGGATCAGTGCAGGGCTGCCTCTGGGTAGTCCTTATGGAGAGGCGAAGGAGCCAGCCACAGTTTCTCCCTGGCCAGGACTGACTGTCAGGCCACTCATTACCAAGACAGGTGGAGACCCTGGCAGACAGGGGTGTTTTGGGTGAAAGGGGCAGGCTGAGTCCAGGGCCATGAGGACATGGTGAGGGGAACAGAGGGGAGGGGCTCAGTCTGCCCTCCCTTCCTGGGTACTGAAGGTCTCCATAACACACCCCAAGGCAGCATGTTTAAAACTAAACCCTAGCTCTTCTTTCACCTTGGCTCAGCTCCCTCCTCCTCCCCTCATTTCCCTCCTCCAGCTGTCCAGCACTGTCCCTGCCTGTTTCTCTCTCCCTACTGTCGCTGAACCCTGGCGTTCTTCCCTTTGGAAGACCCTACTACGTTACCCCTGCAGCCTCCATCTGCCTTGCTCCCCATCCTCAGCCCTTTGGCAAGTACTCTCTACTCATAACTCTTTTTTTCTGTCCTCCACTCAGAGGTCAGATGCGTGGCCCTAGACCGCCAACTTCATTAAAGTCCCTGCTTCCACCTGCCCATCGGAAGATGGCTGTAGCTCCCCACTGATTTCAGGGTAAGGCCGGATGCCCTAGCTGGGCCGGGACAGTCAGTTGGCAAGCACTGCTGCCACCTGTCCACCTGCATGCCCAGGGCGGATCCCAGGACCCTTTCCCATTGAACACAGACCGGGCATCAGAACCCTTCTCTGGATGGCACTGCAGGTGTCAGTATGCCTCAGTGATGTGTGCACAAAAGGTGGTGGCTGCCTACCTTTGCAGCCCTGCCTGCCCACCCTGTGTCCCATGCTCACCTCCCACCACGATGCTCTGGTTCCTCTCTGTCCATGCTCTGCATGCACCGTGAGGTGCTGGGCTGTGTCTTGCCTGATGGCCTCTGTAGATGGAGTCTTGTCCACCCCGCCCCCCACAGGCACACAATCCTGGAGTTTGCATTGTGCACGCCCCCACAGCCCCAGCTGAGGGCCAGCTGCCTTCAGCCCAGGAAGCAGGCAGGCGTGGGTGTCCCTTTAGCTGCCTGATGAAGGAGGCAACTGCTCTAATTGGATCCTCCACCCATCTACTCAGAAGGGCCATGACACACACTCCTAAGGACAGGCTGCAAGTACACTAAGGAGCTGTGTGTAGAATACTGGGCACTCTGCACAGAACACGGGAGTCTGAATGGGCCAAATGAGCTAAAAGGAGGATTGGGAGAGTCAAACACTCATGGGTGCAGCAATCACCAGGCCCCAGGCAGCTCTCATTTGGCTCCTACTGTGTGCCATTGTCTACAAAGGCAAGAGCAGTGAGTGGGCGTGGCGGGGCTGCTGCCCTCTTGCTCCCCCACCTGCAAGGAGGCCCCTGCAGAGAGTGAGCTGTGTGAGAGGGCTAGGCAGGGTCTTCCGGAGTCTGTGATACTGAGTGCCTCCTGCTTTCCTCCACAGCCGCCGGGGCGCTGGCAGCATGGAGCTGAAGAGAGGAAAGACCTTCATCAAGTCCAGCCTGCAGGTTTCCCATGAGAAACCCCCAGATCCAGCGGCCGTGGCGCCAGCCAGGGAGGGGGCAGGCCCCTGGTCAGTCCTGCCAGGAGGGCAGCAGAGGCCCCACAGTGAGAAGGACCCCCAAGCCAGCCCCAGTGCCCAAGAATACGACAGATGCCCCAACAGAGGGGCACAGCCAGACCCCAAAGGGGGACCCGCAGCCCTCTGCGGAGCCACCTTCAAACCGGTGAGAAAGAGCAAGACTCACGACAGCGTGTCTGGAGCAGGCAGGGCCACGGCTGCCACAGGGCAGTTGGTGGGCAGTGCAAGCTTCCCGGGCTCCCCGGGCAGCCGGCGCATGATCGACTACCGCCACTTTGTGCCCCAGATGCCCTTCGTGCCGGCTGTGGCCAAGAGCATCCCCAGGAAGAGGATTTCCCTGAAAAGGCCCAAGAAGTGCTTTCGGAACCTATTCCACATTCGCAGAAACAAGACTGAGGAACTGGCCTCGCTGGCGGCTGAGGGGAAACGTCTGCCCTCCCCAGGGGACCCATCAGACCCTGGGGGCCGGCAAAGCAAAGCCTTCCTCCCGCCGGGTGAGGGGCCAGGGCTGGACAGCCTGTGCCAGGACCTGTCGGACAGCGAGCTCCTAGCCGATGCATCCTTTGGTCTATGCAGGGCCCTGTGTGAGGACGTGGCCTCACTGCAGAGCTTTGACTCGCTCACGGGTTGTGGGGAGGTCTTTGCAGATGATAGCTCGGTGCCATCCCTGGAGCTGAATGAGGGCCTGGAGAGCCCAACCCAGGCAGCTCAGGGCCTGGAGAGCAAGGTTCCCAGGGGCCCCCTCCAAGGCAGTGTGGAGCAGCTGGCCTCGCCCGCCCAGAACGAAGCCTCTGACTTCACCAGGTTCTGGGACAGTGTGAATCGCTCAGTGCGGCAGCAGCAGCGTGCCCTGCTAGGCCCATGGCTTTCGGGCCCCCAGGGCACAGACAGGGACCAATCCCGGCTAGACACAGCTGGGCTCGCTGAACTGCCCCTCTGCCCCTGCAGGGACCCTCGCAGCGGCTCCAAAGCCAGCTCCATCGACACAGGCACCCCCAAGAGTGAGCAGCCCGAATCCGTGTCCACGAGTGACGAGGGCTACTATGATTCCTTCTCGCCAGGACTTGAGGAGGACAAGAAGGAAGCTGAGAGCCCAGGCACTCCCGCCGCCACCTTCCCACGGGACAGCTACAGTGGGGACGCCCTCTACGAGCTCTTCCATGACCCCAGTGAGGGTCCTGTTGGCCCCAGCCCAGATGATGACCTGTGCGTGTCTGAGAGTCTGTCAGGGCCGGCCCTGGGGACGCCACTGTCCATGTGCAGCTTCCGAGTGGGGGCCGAGGAGAACTTGGCCCCAGCACCAGGCCCCGACCTGCTCAGCCAGGGCTTCCTACAGAGCTCTTGGAAGGGCAAGGAGTGCCTGCTGAAGCTGTGTGACACTGAGCTCGCCATCACCATGGG
Organism: Papio anubis; assembly: GCF_008728515.1. Lineage (NCBI taxonomy): Eukaryota > Metazoa > Chordata > Mammalia > Primates > Cercopithecidae > Papio > Papio anubis. Next base: position 47,685 of record NW_022162176.1, on the reverse strand, counting down.
CATCGTCAGCTGGCTGCGTCGAGGCCCCACGCCCCGTGCCCCACCCACCCCTGGGCAGCCTGCAGCTCCATCTGGTCCCCAGGGAGCCCCCAGGGCACCCACAGAGAAGTTGGGGGGCAGGGAGGGCCTGGCCTCAGATGCAAGCGGGGTAACAGTTTGCTCAGCACCCAGCAGGCAGGAGCTGTGGGCACACACGGGCACCACAGACCTGCTTGCCGGAGAGAGCAAGGCCCTCGGGGTGGCCACACAGGGGACTGGCACACTGTCCAGGGATGCCTCTCAAGAGGAAGGGACACGAGGTCACTCTGAAGACTTATTCTCCTCTGTGGAGTCTGCAGCCACTTCAACAACAGATACTTCCAGTGAAAACAAGGCCCCAATCCCTTCTGCCTGGCCCTGCTCCCAGAAGGAGCCTGGGCCACCAGGCGTCCTGGGGTGTTTCCGAGGCCCCTGGAGGCCAGGTCACGGGGCTGGCACTCTAGATGCAGAGCCCATGCTGGCAGGCTGTGTGGCCCGTGCGGCAGCCCTGAAGATCAGCTCAAACGACCAGCCCCCGGCCGCATGGCCTCCAAGGCAAGACGTGGGCAGTGGGCTCTTTGGGCAGCGCCGGGCCAGGGGCCCCGACATTCTGGAGCAGAAACAGTCCAGCGGCTCCCCCAGCATGACCACTGTCCATGGCCTACCCTACTCGGCCAGCACACCGGACCAGAGGTGTCGAGATCATGTCCAGGACCTGAGCTGGCTCAGGGTGGAGCCCCCCGGGCTGGGTGTCCAGGCCTGGGCCTCTGTGGAGGACCCAGCCCTGCAGCTCAGCACGGCGGCTGTGGAGCAGGTGGCATACAGCAGAAAGCTGGACTCTGAGCCCCCATCAGCCCCTGCTGCCCAGTGGAGTCCCCAGGGCCACCATCCAGAAAGCCTGGGCCTCACTTTGAACGGCCAGCGGGAAGGGGGGGTCTCTGCAAGTGCCCCAGAATGCCGCTGCAGCCTCCTGGCCCGTGAGGGCCTCCTCTGTGGCCAGCCAGAAGTGGGGGCCTCCAGGCCAGCCGTGGCGGAGCCCCATCTGTAGGACAGGCTCACACACACCAGGAGCTGCATGTGTCTTCGTGACTGCTTTCAGGAGAGCCTAGGACTCAAGTCTCTATCTTTTGTCCCTGATGTGGGGACTGTGTTGGGGGGAGGGGGTGGCAGGACTCAGGCATGCGGAGGGTAGCATGTTCATGGGAAGGCATCCTTGCCTGAACCCACCAGCTCAGGCAGCCCGCCGCCCCACCACCAAAGACAGCGTGAAGCTGCGGCCACCTCGCCGCTCCTCATGCAGGGGGCTGGAGAGAGGGGCGGGGCTTGAAACCGATGGGAAAAAAGAGCTGCACCTTGTACATGGGAAGCAGAGAGCCAATGAGTCTGCCCGGGGATTGTGTGGGAATCCTGAAAGACACAGTCCCAAATGCCATAGTCCCAAGCGTTGAGAATCCAAAATATTAAAATTACTCTAAAATCCAAAAATCACAATCCCAAAATATCTAAATCCTGGAAATATAATTCTGGGAATTTGTTTTTAAAATTTTTTAAAAGATATTTACATTTTAAAAGGATTTGAGAAACAGAAAAACAACAGAACACATCATTAGCCACTTTACACAATAAAATAGGCAATAATACATATTTTTGCAAGTATAAACACTCAGGTAAATACTAATGACAGTTACACAGGTGTGAGTTATTAGCAGACAAACTATATTCATAAACAAGTCAAAATGGGAAATGTATACATGCACGTCACTATGCTTGGTAATTGCGTGCACCCGGCTTGACATCTGCAGTCACGTCATGACCAGCAACCCGTCTTTTGATGAAGTCAGTCTACGATGCGTCACCACCACACACGCAGTTGCCCAAAGAGCGGAGATGGCAAGAACTTTCCTCTCTCACAAACACAGATGTACAAAAATTACATCTCTTCATTTATGGAGGAAGTTTCGATGTTTTTACACACACGCACAACGCTTACACACACAGTCAACCTGGGAGGCCGGCAGGGTGGCTCAGGACGAAAGTCTCAGGACCCAGGAGGGCCACGGGTGTAAGTTCCAGAGTCCAAAGGCCAGCGAGCCTGGAGCTCTGATGTCAAGGCAGTGGAAGAAAAGGCTGTCCCGGCTCTGAGAGAGACCAGTTCGCCTTCTGTATTTGTTCCCTCTGGGCCTCAGCAGATCGAATGCTGCCCACCCACATTGAGCGTGGATCTTCCCCACCTAGGCCCCTCAGACTCACATACTCATCTCTGAAAACACCTCACAGCCATGCCCAAAATAACGACCTCCCAGGTCTCTAGGTATCCCTTAACCCAGTCGAGTCCACACCCAAAAGAAGTCCGCAGGTCCACCCCTTGTCAACCTGGCATCCATCTGCATCCCCTTCAACCATTCTCAGTCTCCAAATAAAGCCCTAAGCAAGGTCGTAGCTCCACCCAACATGATGCCACTATCCCGGGATTGTGATTTTCAAGACTTTAGATGTCAGGGATTTGAAACTTTAGAGATTTGTGTCTTTCACTATTTCAATGTTGGGGACCAGTGTTTGGAATTGTATCTTTCAGAATAATGATCCACACTTGTGTGAGGACTGCGAGGCTCAGGATGGGAGACAGATGGGGGAGCCGACCTTAGGAGGGCCCACTGAACCAGCCTCAGTCTGGCCCCAGTCTGGCCTACTTGCTGCCCCAGGACGGGTGGCTACAACCTGCTGAGGGCCTGAAGGGCGCTCCTCAGGAACACTGTATTACCCTGTTTTGTGTTGCTATAAAGGATAACTGTGACCAGGTCATTTATAAAGAAGTTTATTTGGCTTATGATTCTGCAGGCTGTACAGGTATGGCACCAGCATCTGCTGCTTTTTTTTGTTTTTTCTTTCTGTTTTTTGAGACAGGGTCTCACTTTGTCGCCCAGGTGGGAATGGGAGTGCAGTGGCACGGCCTTGGCTCACTGCAGCCTCTACCTCCTGGGCTCAAGCAATCCTCCCATCTCAGCCTCCCAAGTAGCTGGGACTATAGGCGTGCGCCACCATGCCTGGCTAATTTTTCTATTTTTTTTGTAGAGATGGGTTTTCACCATGTTGGCCAGGCTGGTCTCAAATTCCTCAGCTAAAACGATCCATGCGTCTCAGCTTCCCAAAGTGCTGGATTACAGGTGTGAGCCAGCCAGCATCATGCATCCCTGTGCAGCCCCGCCAGGGCTGGCTGGACCCTCCCACCCTTGTTGATGGGCAGTGCTGGATTGTCATGAGTCATCCCCTACAAACAATGATTTCCCTCCGCTTGCGCTCTCTAACTAGAGCCATAGATGGCCAAATGCTCTTTGGGAAGAAGCCAATGGATTCTCCTCAGCTCTGCCTGCAAGTAAAAAGGCTTTTGACTCCACCCCCTCCACGCTGTCAGATTGCCATGCCCCTTCAGGAAAACTTCGAATGGGGATGTGGACCTCACTCCCCAAAATGTCACAACATACATGCAGCACCCCAACATTCAGAACCATGAAGGGCGAAGGTGGCTGATGTCTGTAGGAGGGACAGGTGCCCGTCCTGGCCCAGTGTCAGGCCAGCAGGTGCAGGGACAGATGGGCCATCCACATTCTCCAGGATTAGCTTCTACCTCAACTAGCACATCTCAGCAAGATGCCAGGATGGGGCTCCACAGGCAGCCGTGAAATGGGTTTCTGGAGGAAAGACCAGCACAAGAAAAGGGGTCAGTCAGGTCGCAGGCAAACTGCTAGGGAAATCCCATCTCATGCAGGGCTCTCACCAAGAGGAGCGTGCGTTGTGCTGCCCTGGCTCAAGAAGAAGGCAGTACGGGATCTGCAGCTGAGGGTGGCCCTCCCACCAGGGGACGCTGATCCGTGCCTCTCCTGACTGCCTGACACTTGGTCTCCGGTGGCCCTCTCTCACAGGGCTCCCTGAGGCCTGCAGCGAACGGGGCACAGGCTGCACGTCACAGGTTCCAAAGTGTGCAGCAACTTCTGACCAGGCCCATCCAGACCTGGAGCCCTTGTGGAGCCACATCTGAGCCCTCCTCCTGAGACTCATACACAGGACCACAGCAGCATCACCGAGCCAGGCCGGGGGCCCAGATCTGCCTACCTAATCCTTGCATCAACCTCAGTGCAGTTGTCAGCCCCGTTTTTCAGACCTGGACACGGAGGCACAGGGTGCTGGTGTGACTTGCCCACAGTTAGTGTGTGAGGCGATGGGTTTTGTCCCCTCCCAGCTCCAAAGACCCTGCTCTTCCTCAGGCTCCAGAACCTCTCACTGAGCTCCTGCAGGGAAGTCCCCACTCAGAGCCCTCAGCCCTTCCTGCTTTCAGGCTGCAGATGTCAGAGCACCCTTGGGTGCCAGCCACAAGTGCTCCTCTGGCAGGCTGAGCCCCCAGCGGGAGGCTGCCCTGACTCAACCCCAGCCCGGGGCTTTGTGCTGCCCCTGAGGGAGTAGCCGCTCAGTAAATCCTTGTTGAAAGAATGAAGTGTCAAAAGGTTGTGTGTGCATTTCTGATTTCTTGTTGACCATGAGCCTTGTGTGTGGAGGGTGACTCTGACCTGAGTGCCAGCCACCTCCCCCCTGGCAGAGACAGAGCACTCCCTTGTGCAATGCTGTGATGCAGGGACTCGTGGTGATGGAGAGCCCAGCCAGGCCCAACAGGCTGGGAAGGGCAGGAATCCAGGGGGTTAGGGAGTGGTCAGGAGGGCCTGGGATCCAGAGAAGGGCAAAGCGTGCCCAAACCCCGGGCCATGTGGAGGCGCGGTCTACATTGACCCGGCGGCAGGGCCATGCCTCCTGGGAGGACCTGCTGGCCTCGGTTCTCCACTTGGGGGCACTACAGACAACCCCAGAACCCCAGATTCGAATTCAGCATCTGGGGCTGGGGTCCCAGGAGCGGCCTGCTAGGCACCCTGCTGGATGATGGAGGGGGCGGTGTGAGCTCCCTCAGGGTGATCTCTCTCTCTGCACCCCGCCCTCAGCCTGTCTTTCCCGGCAGGCCTCAGGGTGACCCACTGTGGATAAAGAAGGGAACTTCAGGCCGGGCGCGGTGGCTCACGCCTGTAATCCCAGCACTTTGGGAGGCCGAGGCAGGCGGATCATGAGGTCCGGAGATTGAGACCATCCTGGCTAACACGGTGAAACTCTGTCTCTACTAAAAAAATACAAAAAATTAGCTGGGCGTGGTGGCGGGCCCCTGTAGTCTCAGCTACTCAGGAGGCTGAGGCAGGAGAATGACGTGAACACGGGAAGCGGAGCTTGCAGTGAGCCAAGATTGCGCCACTGCACTCCAGCCTGGGTGACAGAGGGAGACTCGGTCTCAAAAAAAAAAAAAAAAAGGGAACCTCAAGCCCAGCTCCCGGGACACGTGCCTAGCCCAATGCTGGGGCGGAAGAGGCTGGCTGGGCATGTTCAGACCTCCTTGGTCATTTCCAGCCCTCTCGTCCACACATGGCTGTAGAGGTGACCGCAGGTTTCCCCACGTGAAATAAAATCCTGAAGTCGGTCCAGTTGTCCTAAGCTCACAGCTGTTCACCTAGGGTCCCAGAGCCCCACAGGCTGTGGAAAAGGGGTTTGCCCAGGGGACTGTGCACTGGAGCTTCCAACCACCGTATTGTGCTGGGAAGCTGGGAACACTGGGTAGGGCCAGGAGGGAGAGAGGGAGGAGGACAGGGAGGACAGGTGGGAGGCGCTGGAAAGGAGAAGTGGTGAAGGCTAGCGCAGGTCAGGAGAGACTGCAGACTACATCCCAGGATGCTTCATGTCTTTCCTGGTTTCCTATTTTATTTTCTGGAATCGGAATAAATACACGGGATACAAAACTCAGAAGGCTCAGCAGGGAAACAGTGGAAGTGGAATCGCCATCCTTCCTCCCTCAGCCCTCTGTTGTTACAAAATTAACCCACTCTGACAAAAGACAAAATTGCAACAAATTTCATTACAGATCTAACTGGCTTTTATTTGTGATTCGTGAATGTGGTAGCCTCCATTCTACAAAACAGAATGACAGCTGCTCCAGGCAATGGCAGAACACTGGGCTTTGTAAGGTGGGGGCAAAGAAACACTAACAGGAGAGAAGCTGATCAGTTAACAGCAGGCTCCTTCAGGTGACTGCAGTGTAAGGGCTGAAGCAGAGGGGCTTGCTTATCACACAGACGCCGGAAGACAGGAACCTCTCATTTCCAGGAAAAACTGGTCTGTTTTGGAATCTCTCTGCTTACTTAAAGTTTCAGTTTGGTGATGTGGCATTTAGCACGAGTGACTGCATTGGGGTTTGGTCTGGTCTGTTGGGACGTGGGGCAGGAGCTCAGTCCAGAGCCAGGGCCACCTGGGATTGTGGTTTCACAACCCTGACCACACCCAATCCAAACAGCCCCAGTGCACAGCCCCCTTCCCTCCTCTCCTCCAGCCCTGGTGGGAGACATCAGACTCTTTCTATTCCCTTGACATACATACTGTTAACAGAGAAACCATATTCTGTCGAATATCTTAAAGAGGCTTATCCTGAGTCAATATGAGTGACCACGGGCCCAGGAAAACACAAACCCAAGAAGTCTGGGGTCAGTGGGCCCGAAGCAGTCGGATTGCAATTTGGTTTTATGCATTTTAGGGAGGCAGTGGTTACAGGCAAAAACATAAATCACACTTGCCTGAAAAATCTACTTAAAATAATAAAACATGAAAAAAAGGGGGGAAAAAAAAGATATAAATCAATCAGGGAAGTATACATTGGTCCAGCCCAAAAAGGTGGGATGTCTTGAAGTGGGAGGGAGGGCTTACGGGTTACGGGTGGCTTTAGAGATTCTTTAATTTGCAATTGGTGAAAGGAGTCAGGCTCTGTGTAAACTTTGAATCATCAGTAAGGAAAGTTTTCAGTTCAGGTAAGAATGCTATCTATGTAGCAAGATTGCTGGCCTGCAGGCTGACTTAACCCTGGCCTTGCACGGCCTTAGGTCTTGCTTATAATTTGGCATCTTATTGCCCCAAAGAGTCTGTTTTGGCTGGTGTGGTGGTTCACACCTGTAATTCTAGCATTTTGTGAGGCCGAGGCAGGAAGATTGCTTGAGTCCAGGAGTTTGAGACCAGCCTGGACAATATGGCGAAACTCCATCTCTACAAAAAATGCAAAAATTAGCCAAGCATGGTGGCTCTCACCTGCGGTCCCAGCTACTTGGGAGGCTGAGGTGGGAGGATCACTTGAGCCCAGGAGGCTGAGGCTGCAATGAGCCATGATCGTGCCACTGCACTTCAGCCTAGGGGACAGAGTGAGACCTTGTCTCAAAAAAAAAAAAAAAAAGCCTCTTCTGTCAGTTTTATGGTTTCTATTTCAACATTAATGCTGGTCGACTGTACCTAAACTCCAAAAGGGAGGGGGTATGAAGAGGTGTGTCTGACCTCCCTTCTCATCAAGGCTGATAATTTAGATTTTATGGGTTTTCTGGGGTCCCCTTGGCCAAGTGGGATTCTGTTCAGTCAGTGGGGGGCTTAGGATTTTATTTTTAGTTTACAACACACACGTAAACTTTAATGAATTTTTACTGCCCAGGACATCCTCCCCAGCTTAGCAGGCACCGCAGCGGGCAGCTCCCCCAACCTTCTGCACAGCTGTTCTCCTGGAGGGAGCAGTTAATTTAAACACTCCCCCGTTGATGGACATTTAAGTTACTTCCCATTTGCTGTTGAAACAGTGCTGCACTCACTCCTTCCTTCCTAGAAGTGTTCACCATTAAAGTCCTCTTCCAGATTGTCAAAATGAAACTGACTTATCAAAGAAAAGACGCATATTTTTAATGAAGAGCGCCTCTTGCCTCCACCTCCACCCACTGCCCACTGTCTTGGGGCCCTGGCATGGATGTCTGGACCCCAGGCCTATATGAACATCACACACCCTGCCTTTGGGAGGGGAGATGTTGTTTTTTATTATTACATGTAAAGACCTTGGAAGTGGCCATTCTCACCCTTCAACAAGGAAAAGCTGGACACACCAGCTTTTTTTCCTTGACCCATCTGAAAAATGAAGTCATAGGGCAAAGAACCTTCCAGAAACCTGGAGAGACAGACCATCCAGAGAAATTCAACAACCAAGGCCTATGGTTGGGAGCAAAAGTCTCCAGATACCCAAAGCCGGTAGAAACACTGAAATTACAACGTTGACACGTGGTTGCAGGCTGAAGAAGCGGGGGGATGGGCAGTAAAAAGGGTCCAGTGTCAGAGGCTTTTCCTCCAGGAACCACTTCACATTTTCAGAGTGAGGATCAGACAAAGACCCTTCCTTCCACCCCTACCCCTGCAAGGGGAGGTGGGGAAAGAGGGTTTTTTTTTTTTTTTTTTTGAGACGGAGTCTCGCTCTGTCGCCCAGGCTGGAGTGCAGTTTTGCCGTGATCTTGGGTCACTGCAAGCTCCGCCTCCCAGGTTCATGCCATTCTCCTGCCTCAGCCTCCCGAGTAGCTGGGACTGCAGGCGCCCGCCACCACGCCCAGCTAATTTTTTGTATTTTTAGTAGAGACGGGGTTTCACCGTGTTAGCCAGGATGGTCTCGATCTCCTGACCTCGTGATCCGCCTGCCTTGGCCTCCTGAAGTGCTGGGATTACAGGCGTGCGCCACTGCGCCCGGCAGAAGAGCCTCCAAACTTCTCCTTAACAAAGCCTTCCCTGAGGGCTATTCTGAAACCTTTTCAAGCTAAAGGAAGGGGTTCTGCCCCCTCCTGTCCTCTCCAGCCTTCAGGTCTCAACCAAGGGAAAATAAGCAAAGCGACAGTCAACAAGGGAGACGGCTTCAAGAAAGCAGGCGGGAAACACTGGCCAGGGAAGGGACCAGGGCTCTGAAGGATCAGCCCCACCCTGAGACCGAGGCACCGAAACTAAAAGAATGAGGCCTGATTGGAGGTTGGAAGACAAGGGAACCCCCTCTCCCCACTTGCCAGCACATGGTGCCACCACACTAACAAGGCTCCAGGAATAACAGTGGGTTACAGCTAGCAGAGCGAACAGACAAACTCTCTCTGATGACCGGAATCAAAGGAAGCCACAGAGAAGAAAGAAGAGAAAAAAGCCCCCTAGAGTGATTTGAAGCAGCTGGTGGCCTAAAGCCATGACAAATATTACAACAGCCCAACTCTCGGCCAAATTAATAAACCCTGATATTGAAAACCTATTGACCTCAGTACCTGTGGCCCAATATGTACAACATGTCTGGCTTTAGACAAAAAAATTACAAAGCCTGTTAAAAGCAAGAAAAACCAAAGCCTAAAGAGACAGAGAAACCATCAGCAGCTGATTCACATATGACACAAATGTTGGAATTATTAGATGGAATATCAAATAGCTATCATTAATATGGTACAAGCTTTAATGGAAAAAGTAGACAACTTAACAAGAACAGGTAGGTAATGTAAGCTGACAGAATTCCAAGAAAAATAAGAAAGAAATGTTAGAAATCAAAAGCACTGGGCCGGGCGCGGTGGCTCAAACCTGTAATCCCAGCACTTTGGGAGGCCGAGACAGGCGGATCACGAGGTCAGGAGATCAAGACCATCCTGGCTAACACGGTGAAACCCCGTGTCTACTAAAAATACAAAAACTAGCCGGGCGTGGTGGTGGGTGCCTGTAGTCACAGCTACACGAGAGGCTGAGGCAGGACAATGGCGTGAACCTGGGAGGTGGAGCTTGCAGTGAGCCGAGATTGCACCACTGCACTCCAGCCTGGGCGACAGAACGAGACTCCGTCTCAAAAAAAAAACACAAAAACACAAAAAAACAAGAAGGGAAGTCTACAGTGAAATATATGGTCATGGATTAGAATCCGAGACAGTAGAATGAACTCATGTTTAGCATAATGTAGATACTGATGGGTAAATGTGGAATAGTTACAGATATATGTGTATATTTGGGTCAGTGTACATACATCTATTTCCTAGCTCAGTCTACAAAAGCCGCCCAGAAGCAGTGACGCCCTGCAGCAATAAGCACACCCAGCCTCCAGATGTCTCGTAAAAGGAATAAGGGTCTTTGATGATATGGCTGAGTGCAGAATATGCGAGATGAGCCTGGAGCACCTTGCAATGCCAGGAATCAAGAAAGTGCTTAAACACATACACGCAATAATGAGACTATGTTAAAGGGACACAGGTGCCAACTGAAAGAGCGTCCAACGGCCAAATGGATGGCTGGGGCGATTTGAGCAGCAACAGAAGATAATGTGATATGGAGTTACACTCAAAGGGTGTGTGGGCTGTACTTGGTTACTTTCTTCGAGAGTACAATGAGGAAAGGGGATAAAAAGTAATTTTACCATAGATAAACCTGGCAAAGATGACCTCAGCTAGGTAGACAGGGCCAACATTAACAGTGATTGAGTCATGTTGAGCTCTCCTTGATATGATGTGGAGAGAATGGTGCCTCACCTCTATGGTCTTCCACCCAAAACCCGTAAGCCCAGTCTCACTACAAGAAAAACATCAAACCAACCCAAATTGAGGAGCATTCTATAAAATGTCTGGCCAGTACTTCTCGAAACTGTCAAACTCATCAAAACGTGGAAAGGCTGAGAAAAGGTCACAGCCCAAAAGAGAATAAGGAGATATGACCACTAAATGGAATAATGGAATATGGTCATTTGGATAAGATCTTCAAACATAAAAAGGACATGAAGGAAAAGCTAAGGAAATCTGAACAAAGTATGGAGTTGAGTTACTAATAATGATGTATCAATACTGGTAAATTAGTCATGACAAAGGTACCACAGTAGTATAAGATGTTAATTAGCAAGGGAGATGTGTGAAGAGTGTGTGCAAACTATGTGCTATATTCATAAGCTTTTTTTGGAAACTTTTCTGTAAATCTAAAATTTCTAAAGTAAAAAAAGTGTGTGTGTGTGTATATATATATATATATATATATATATATATTTTTTTTTTTTTTTTTTTGAGACAAAGTCTCACTCTGTCGCCCAGGCTGGAGTGCAGTGGCACGATCTTGGCTCACTGCAACCTCTGCCTCCCAGGTTCAAAGTATTCTTCTGCCTCAGCTTTCCGAGTAGCTGGGACTACAGGCGTGTGCCACTACACCCAGCTAATTTTTTGTATTTTTAGTAAAGACGGGGTTTCACCGTGTTAGCCAGGATGGTCTCAATCTCCTGCCTCGTGATCCGCCCGCCTTGGCCTCCCAAAGTGTTGGGATTACAGGTGTGAGCCACTGTGCCTGGCCTATATACGTATTTTTAAGTCAGCACTGGTGCCACCCCTCCCACCCGAAAACGAAAACCAAGAACAGCTCTGCGACACCGCTCACCTCTCCTTATGGCTCCACACGTCTCACTGGGGCCCTGGGCAGGCTGGGTGTGTTCCCTGTGGCTGGCGTGGGCAGCTGCTGGAAGCGCAGGCAGGAGCTCAGCCGAATAGGTCAGCACAGCCTCCTCCTCCATCGCCATCTGTCCAGTTAGGTCAGTCAAGAAGGCCCCAGTTTTCCACAATGACAGTCGGCTCCAGGTTGGCGTTCACCCTGAGTGCTAATGGAGATTGTTTTCTTTTTTGCTTGATTACACTTCTCTGAAACAAATAGTTCACCTCTCATGGCTTCAGTGTGCTTGCTGGCCAAACTCCAGTGGCTGTGCTAGTTCGCGCCAGCTGCCATAACAGCATACTGCAGACTGGGTGGCTTCCACAACAGAAATGTATTTCTCACCGTTCTGGAGGCTGCAGGTTCACAATGGAGGTGCCAGCAGCGTCGGCTGCCCTGAGGTCTCCCTCTGTGGCTTGCGGATGGCCACCTTCTTGTGGCCTTTCCTCTGTGCACATCCAGCCTGTGGTCCTGTGTCTTTCTGAGTGCCCAAACATTGTCTTCTTTTCAGGGCCCCGGTCACACTGAATGGAGGGCTCACCCTGAGGCCTCGCTGTGAGTAACCTCTCTAAAGGCCCTACCTCCAAACAGCCCCATTCTGAGGTACTGAGGCTCAGGCTTCAACGTGTGAGTTGGGGGACATACAATTCTGATCATAACAGTGGCATTTACAGCTAGTGAGTGGCTCACTGTGGGGTTCCTGTGCGTGTTGGCTGGTGGCATTCATGTGCCACCCTTGATTGGCCAGGCAGGCAAGGGGCCACCTGAGCTGCTGCGGCCAGCACACTCCTCACATCTTCGGTGAACAGTGACCTTGGGAAGAAACAGAGCCTGGATCTTCTTTTAAAATAGTGGACAATACTATTTCACTCACAGGGAGTTACTGAACAGACGTAGAGGGCTTTTAGGTCTGAAGACTATTGTATTAGTCCATTCTTGCACTTCTATAAGGAAATACCTGAGACTGGGTAATTTATAAAGAAGAGGGCCTGGGCCGGGTGCAGTGGCTCATGCCTGTAATCCCAGCACTTTGGGAGGCCATGGCGGGTGGATCACAAGGTCAGGAGTTCAAGACAGAGCCAGACTCCATCTTAAAAAAAAAAAAAAAAGTTTATCCTTTAAATATTTCATAATGTATCTTATTTAAAAAACTCTTATACAGTATTTATCATTTATCATAAGTCAGACACTCTAAGAAATGTACAAATATCAATTCATGGGGTGAAGGACCCATTTGAGGTCAATTTTAATGTTTTTCCCATCCTGCCATTGTAAAGTTGATATACTGGCCAGATGTCTTGCTGGAAGGACAGGGAAGTCCCTGGTAATAACGATTATTATTACATATATACTCAGGTTCCATGGCCTCTAACTTGTATCCATGAAACCCTACATGATTATTACAGGAAATTTATTTGTCACTGTTTGCTGTAGAAAATTTGTCAGCTCCCTCCAAGGCAACAACTGTGTTTGCCTCCGGAAATTGAATTTGCTCAGCGCCTATATTGTAATTAATCCACTGACCATCACCTCCCGGCTCTTGTTATCATTTCCTCCTTCTAAATTTAAATTGTTTAAATACTCTTGTTTCTTAGGAAATGTCCTTTCAAGTTTTTCTCCCCAGTCACCAGATATTCACTGTAAAAGCGCAGCACCATCTCTAAGCGCAGCACCATCTCTATCTTCATTCTCCATGAGCACAGAAACACCTATGCGAACACAGCCACGGGGTGCCCCAGAAAAGATGCCGTTTGCTAGACTTCCTTCTGTCCATTTTCCACCAGCATCCCGAGCCTGGCTCTTCCCATCCTCTCCCATGATGCTATCTTCTCCCCATGGCAGCAGCACCACCCCTGTGCTAGTCCTTCTCTGCCATCCTCCCCAAGTTTATTTCTGCCTGACACTAGTGCCCCCCCACCATGCCTTTTCTTTCTCTTTTGTTTATATATTTTTTAATGTTTATTTATTTATTTATTTTGGGACAGAGTCTCCTCTGTCGCCCAGACTGGAAGTGGCGCGATCTCGGCTCACTGCAGCCTCCCCTCCTGGGTTCACGCCATTCTCTTGCCTCAGCCTCCTGAGTAGCTGGGACTACAGGCGCACGCCACCACGCCCGGCTAATTTTTGTATTTTTAGTAGAGACGGGGTTTCACCATGTTGGCCAGGATGGTCTCGATCTCCTAACCTCGTGATCTGCCCGCCTTGGCCTCCCAGACTCCTGAAGTGCTGGGATTACAGGTGCGAGCCACCATGCCCAGGCACACCACGGTGTCTTTTCTTCTGGTTCTTTGCCTTTACCTCACCACGGGAAGGAGTCCTGACCAGCCTTTCCTGTCGTCCGTGGTTGCAGCCACCTGCGCGAGGCAGACCAGTACTGACCAATGCACACCTCCCCCGGGTGGGCCCCAGGCGGTCAGTCTCCATGGGTCTCTGCTCTAACACTGCCTGAGAATGCCTGAGACGGAGAGCAATTAGAAGATACCACTTTATAACAGTCTAGTCAAGGAAGTGGAGGGAGAAAAAGAAATGACGTAAAAGGAAACAAGTGCTTATTTGCTTGCTGTTTAGAATTGGACAGTGGTCACCAAAGTGCTATGGTGCTTAGATTTTGTTGAAGAAATTTAAAAGTGTGATATTCAATTTTTGCATAAAAATATTAATTTTTAGGACACACGGGTGAGTATATCCTTTACAACCATTTAGACCACCTTGAGATAAAAGGAAGTTGGGGTTGCTGTTTTAAAATGTTCAAGGGAGTATATAGATTTTCAAAACAAATGGGCCAGGGCTGAAGATGGAGAGGGCACTGTGGATCGGGGGCAGTGGAGGGCAGAGCAGTTCGCAGGTGCTTAGTCCTCAACAGTGACCTGCACCTGGGAGGCAGTGTAGACCGGAGCTCAGGCAGCACCTTGCCTGAGTTGCTGACTTCTTAGACTAGTACAAAAGGCAGCTTTTGTGGAGCCGGGCGCGGTGGCTTACGCCTGTAATCCCAACACTTTGGGAGGCCGAGGCGGGTGGATCACGAGGTCAGGAGATCGAGACCATCCTGGCTAACATGGTGAAACCCCATCTCCATTAAAAATACAAAAACTTAGCCGGGCGAGGTGGCGGGCACCTGTAGTCCCAGCTACTCAGGAGGCTGAGGCAAGAGAATGGCATGAACCCGGGAGGCGGAGCTTGCAGTGAGCCGAGATGGCGCCACTCACTCCAGCCTGGGCGACAGAGTGAGACTCCATCTCAAAAAAAAGAAAAAGAAAAACAAAACCAAAGGCAACCTTTGTGGATCACTGACGTGGTTTGGGTCTGTGTTCCTGACCAAACCTCATGTCTAATTGTAATCTCTAGTGTTGGAGGTGGGGCCTGGTAGGAGGTAATGGGATCACAGCGGTGATTTCTCATGAATGGTTTAGTACCATCCACGTTGGTGCTATTCTCATGATACAGTTCACACGAGATCTGTGGTGGTTTAAAAGTGGGCAGCACCTTCCCCCACGCTTCTGCTCCTCCTTTGCCTTCAGCCATGATTGAAGCTCCCTAAGGCGTCCCCACGAGCAGAAGCTGCAATGCTTCCTGTACAACCTGCACAACCCTGAGCCAATTAACCTCTTTTCTTTTTTCTTTCTTTCTTTTTTTTCTTTTGGGGACAGAGTCTCGCTCTGTCGCCCAGGCTGGAGTGCAGTGGCGCAATCTCGGCTCACTGCAACCTTCACCTCCCGGTTCTAGTGATTCTCCTGCCTCAGCCTCCCAAGTAGCTGGGACTACAGGTGCCCACCACTGCACCCGGCTAATTTTTGTATTTTTGTAGAGACGGTCTCACCATGTTGGCCAGGCTGGTTTCAAACTCCTGACCTCAGATGATCCGCCCACCTTGGCCTCCCAAAGTGCTGGGATTACAAGCATGAGCCACTGCACCAGGCCCTCTTATTTATTTTTATTTTTTTAATTTTTTTTTTTTTTTAGATGGAGTCTCACTCTGTCGCCCAGGCTGGAGTGCAGTGGCCCGATCTCAGCTCACTGCAACTTCCACCTCTTGTGTTCAAGCGATTCTCCTGCCTCAGCCTCCCGAGTAGCTGGGACTATAGGCGCCTGCCACCACGCCCAGCTAATTTTTGTATTTTTAGTAGAGACGGGGTTTCACCGTGTTGGCCAGGATGGTCTCGATCTCCTGACCTCGTGATCCACCCGTCTCGGCCTCCCAAAGTGCTGGGATTACAGGCGTGAGCCACTGTGCCCGGCCCGTCTTCTTTTGAGAAGTGTCTGCTTATGTCCCTTGTCAATGTTTTCATGGGGTTGTTTTCCTCATGTTCAACATCACTATCATCAGAGAAATGCAAATCAATGTGAGATGCCATCTCATATTAGTCAGAATGGCTACTATTAAAAAGTAAAAAAATAACAAATTCTGGTTAGACTTCAGAGAAAATGAAATGCTTACACACTGTTGGTGAGAATGTAAATTAGTTCAGCCACTGTGAAAAGCAGTTTGGAGATTTTTCAAAGAATTTAAAACAGAAGTACCATTCAACCAGCAATTCCATTACTGAGTATATATCCAAAAGAAAATTAAAAATTCTACAAAAAGAAACCCCACATGCACTTGTATATTCATTATATTGCTATTCACAAAAGGGAAGGCATGGAATTAACTTGTGTGTGAATCAATAAACTGGATAGAAATATGTGCCACATATACACCATAAGATACTATGCACACATTAAAAAGAATACAGTCATGTCCTGTGCAGCACTGTGGA
Source organism: Papio anubis (assembly GCF_008728515.1). Taxonomy (NCBI): domain Eukaryota; kingdom Metazoa; phylum Chordata; class Mammalia; order Primates; family Cercopithecidae; genus Papio; species Papio anubis. The sequence continues at coordinate 31,573 of NW_022162176.1, read as the reverse complement.
TATGTCTAGAGGCCATTATCCTAAGGAAATTAATACAGGAACAGAAAACCAAATACCACGTGTTCTTGCCTGTAAGCGGGATCTGAACATGGGGTACTCATGAATATAAAGATGTCAGCAATAGACATTGAGAACTACTGGATGAAGGAAGGAAGGAGGAGGGCAGGGGGTGAGAAACTACAGGTGCTATGCTCACTACCTTGGTGATGGGATCAATTATATCCCAAAATATATGCTCACTTCCTTGGTGATGGGATCAACAATATCCCACATAACTCAGCATCACGCAATATATCCATGTAAAAAACCTGAAAACGTACTCCTTGAATCTAAAAAATTTAAGGTAGAGACAGAGTAAGGGGCAGAATAGAAACCTACACCCTCATCCCCCACAAAAAAACACCAAATTTTCACAATTCACTACATTCAAGAAGCAGTGGTCAAAGGGACCAAAAATTGGGTGAACAATCCCAGTACCTGGCATTAACATCATGTCACTCAAGGAGACACTGGAGAAGACAAACAAACGACAGTCTAGAAGCACAGATGCCACCTCTTTTTCAACCACCAGTAGTGGCCACATGGTGCAGAGACTGTATGTTTGGGAGAGGGAGAGCACGGGTTGTGAGGCTTTGCAATAAACTCAGTACTACCCTGTCACAGAGAAAAGCAGAACCAGACTGTACTCAGCTGACATCTGCCAAAAGAGGGAGCACTTGGACTGGCCCTAGCAGGAGGAAAATCTTCCATCTCAGTGTTGGGAGCTTGAATCTTTACAAGCCTTGCCGTCATGAGTTGATGTCCTATTGGACCTTAAGAGAACTGAAGGGGCATTCTAGGCCACAAGGACTTCAATTATTAGGCAAGTCACACACCGAGCTGGGCTTGGAGACAGTGGAATGTGGAGGGTGGGGAGAATGTGGCCTCCTGAGACAGCAGCCAGAGCAGCTAAGGGAGTGCTCACAACACCACGCCCCCACCCAGCAGCAGCCACACAACACAGAGAAAGCTGTGATTTTGGGAGAGGGAGAGCACAGTGACTGGGGGACTTAACATTAAAGTCAGTGCTGCCATGTCAGTAAAGACCTGGCAGAATTCCTCACCTGCTGACTAAAGAACCCCTGAACCCAGAATAACAACAGTGATACCCAGGCAATACACCGTGGGCACTGGGCTCTGAGAACTGCCAACTTCAGGTGTGACCCAGCACATTTCCAGCTGTGGTAGCTACAGTGAAAGACTTCTTCTGTTCGAGAAAAGCAGCGAGGAAAGTAAAGGGAACTCTGTGTTGCACCTGATATACCAGCTCAGCCACAGTGGGGTAGAGCACCAAGCAGATTCTTAGAGTCCCTGAGTCCAGGCCTGGGGGCTTGGTCAGCATTTCTGCACTCGCCCTGGGCCAAAGGTCGAGTTCCAGGCATTGCAGAATTTATCCCAAGCTAACCAAAGAGTCCTTGAGTTTTAAGTGAGAAATTGATGATGATTTGGCAGAACCCCCACCATGGGCCAGTGGTGTTGGCAGTCATGGGAGAGGCTCCTTTGCCTGCAGACAGGGGAAGAAAGAGTAGAAAATACTTTGTCTTATGCCCTAAGTGCCAGGTTAGCTACAGTAAAATAGAAGAGCAGGTAAATTGTGAAGATTCTATGCTTTAATCTCTGGCTCCCAGAAAGCATCTACGGACCTGCTCATGGCTGGGGGAACTTGCCGCCCTATAGGCAGAGACACAGACCTGGCTGGCTTTGCCATCTACTAATCACAGAGTCCTAGGGCTTTGAGTAAACTGATATGGTAGCCAAGTAGTGGTTACAGTGGGCCTTGGGTGAGACCAAGTTCTGTGCCTACATCAGGTGTGAACCAGCACAGTCTCAGTGGTGGTGGCCACAGGGGTGCTTGTGTTACCCCAACCCCAGCTCCCCATGCCTCAGCACAGAAAGAGAGACTCTGCTGGTTTGAGAGAAAGTAAGGGAAGACAACAAGAGTCTCTACTTGATAAATCAAGAGAATTTTTCTTGTTTTCTTTTTTTTTTTTTTTTTTTTTGAGACGGAGTTTCACTCTTGTTGCCCAGGCTGGAGTACAATGGTGCGATCTCGGCTCACCATAACCTCCATCTCCCAGGTTCAAGCAATTCTCCTGCCTCAGCCTCCCTAATAGCTGGGATTACTTACAGGCATGCGCCACCACGCCTGACGAATTTTGTATTTTTGGTAGAGACGGGTTTTCTCCATGTTGGTCTCGAACTCCCGGACTCAGATGATCCACCCGCCTTGGCCTCCCAAAGTGCTGGGATTACAGGCGTGGGCCACCACACTCGGCCAAGAGAATTTTTCTTGATGCTAATCCGAGGCCACCAAGGCAGTACCTCTTCGTGTTTGCATAAACTACTGTGTTATTGGGCTTGGGACCCAAGTCTCTTTGAATACCTGGAAAGTAGTTCCCAAAAATAATGGGCACACACGAGCCCAGACTGTGAAGACTACAATAAAGACTGAACTCTTCAATGCCCAGATATAGATGAACATCTACAAGCATCAAGACCATCCAGGAAAACATGACCTCACCAAACAAGCTGAATAAGGCACCAGGGACCAATCCTGGAAAAACAGAGATATGTGACCTTTCATACCTTTCAAAATAGCTGGTTGAGGTAATTCAAAGAAATGCAATATAACACAGAGAAGGAATTCAAAATTCTATCAGATAAATTTAACAATGAGAGTGAAATAAAAAGCATAAAGCTGAAATTCTGAAGTTAAAATGCTATTGTCATAGTGAAGAATGGATCAGAATTACTTAAAAGAATTGATCAAGGAGAAGATAGATTTAGTGAACTTGAAGCCAGACTACTTAAAAATACAAAGTCGGCCAGGCGCGGTGGCTCACGCCTGTAATCCCAGCACTTTGGGAGGCCGAGACGGGCGGATCATGAGGTCAGGAGATCGAGACCATCCTGGCTGATACGGTGAAACCCCGTCTCTACTAAAAATACAAAAAACTAGCCGGGCGAGGTGGCGGGTGCCTGTAGTCCCAGCTACTCAGGAGGCTGAGGCAGGAGAATAGCATGAACCCGGGAAGTGGAGCTTGCAGTGAGCTGAGATCCGGCCACTGCACTCCAGCCCGGGCGACAGAGCAAGACTCGGTCTCAAAAAAAAAAAAAAAAAAAAAAAAAAAAAAAAAAAATAAATAAATAAATAAAAGAAAAAAAAATAAAATTAAATAAAATTTAAAAATACAAAGTCAGAGGAGACAAAAAAAAGAATAAAAAATAAAGCATGCCTATGGAATCTAAAAAATAGCCTTAAAATAGCAAATCTAAGAGTTGATTGGCCTTAAAGAGGAGGTAGAAAAAGGGATAAGAGTTGAACATTTATTTAAATAAATAATATTAAATAATATTAAACAATTCCTCAACATTTAATATCAACATTCAAGTAAAAGAAAGTTACAGAACATCAAGCAGATTTAACCCAAAGAAGACCACCTCAAGGCACTTAACTGAACTCTCAAAGGTTAAGGATAAAGAAATGATTCTAAAAGCGGCGAGAGAAGAGACACAAATAACATTCGACGGAACTCCAATACATCTGACAGCAGACTTTTCAGGGGAAAATTTACAGGCTGAGAGAGCGGCATGACATACTAAAAAAGCTGAAGGAAAAAAAAAAATTTTAGAATAATGTATCTGGCAAAAACGTCCTTTAAACTTGACGGAGAAATAAGAACTTTTCCCGGCCGGGCGCGGTGGCTCAAGCCTGTAATCCCAGCACTTTGGGAGGCCGAGACGGGCAGATCACGAGGTCAGGAGATCGAGACCATACTGGCTAACACGGTGAAACCCCGTCTCTACTAAAAAATACAAAAAAAACTAGCCGGGCGAGGCGGCGGGCGCCTGTGGTCCCAGCTACTCCGGAGGCTGAGGCAGGAGAATGGCGGGAACCCGGGAGGCGGAGCTTGCAAGCTGAGATCCGGCCACTGTACTCCAGCCTGGGCGGCAGAGCGAGACTCCGTCTCAAAAAAAAAAAAAAAAAAAAAGAACTTTTCCCGACAAACAAAAACTGAGGGATTTCATTAACACCAGACCTGTCCTACAAGAAATGCTAAAGGGATTTCTTAACCTAAAAGAAGAGAAGTTAGTGAGCAATAAGAAATCATCTGAAGGCACAGAACTCACTAGCAAGAGCACATGGAAAAATACAGAATATTATACCTTGGTAATTATAGGGTGCAAAAATCTCAAATAGAAAGAGTAAACAACAAACCAATAAAAAATAATAACCACAACATATTTCCAAGACATAGACAGTAAAATAGGGAATGAAGAGAAACAACAAAAACTTTAAAAGAATGGCAATAAAGTAGTTTTTATTAGTTGTTTGGCTTGTTTCTTTGTTTATGTAATCAGTGTTAAATTGTCCACAGTCTAAAATAATGTATTAAATTATTCTCAAGCCTCATGGTGATTTGAAATAAAAAAGTATACCACAGATGTTCAAAAAGTCAAAAGCAAGAAATTAGATTATAATACAAGAGGAATCACCCTTACTAAAAGGAAGACAGGAAGAAAGGAAAGAAGGAAGAGAGGACAAAAACCAATCAGAAAACCGATAACAAAATGGCAGAAGTATGAGACTTGGACACAGGAAGGGGAACATCACACACCGTGGCCTATTGTCGGGGGGGGGGGGGGGGGGGTGGAGGGTCAAACTCATTCTTTGAGGCTAGTATTACCCTGATATCAAAATCAGACAAAGACACATTAAAAAAGCAAACTACAGGCCCATATCTGAAAATATTAGTGCAAAAATTTGCAAAAACCCTAGCAAACTTAATTAAACAATACATAAATAGGTAATTCATAATGACCAAGTGGGATTTATCCCAGGGATGAAAGGATGGTTCAACATACAAATCAATCAATGTGACATGTCACATAAACAGAATGAAGGGGCTGGGCACAGTGGCTCATGCCTGTAATCTCAGCACTTTGGGAAGCCGAGGTGGGCAGATCACCTGAGGTCAGGAGTTCGAAACCAGTCTGGCCAACATGGCGAAACCCTGTCTCTACTAAAAATACAAAAATTAACCAGGCATGGTGGTGGGTGCCTGTAATCCCAGCTACTTGGGAGGCTGAAGCAGGAGAATCACTTGAACCCGGGAGGCAGAGGTTGCAGTGAGTTGAGATCATGCCATTGCACTCCAGCCTGGGTGACAGAGGGAGACTTTGTCTCAAAAAAAAAAAAAAAGGATAAAATTCATGTAATCTTTTGAATTATGCTAAAAAATTATGTGATAAAATTTAATATCTTTAATAATAAAAGCCCTTTGAAAACTGGGTATGGAATGAACAGGCCTCAACATAATAAAAGTCTTATATGACAGACCCACAGCTAGTATCAGACTAAGTGGGGAGAAACTAAAAGCCTTTCCTCTAAAATCTGGAAGATGACGAGAATGTCCACTCTTACCACTGTTACTCACAGTAATTCTGAAAGTCCTGTCTGGAGCAATCAGACAAAAGAAAGCAATAAAAGGCATCCCAATTGGAGAAGAAGTAAAATTATCTTTTTTTGCCAATATATAATCTTACATTTGAAAAAGCATAAAGACTCCTCTGATAGGGTTTGAATGTGTGTCCCCTCCCAAATGTCATATTTAAATGTAATTCTCAATGTTGGAGGTGGGCCTGGTGAAAGGTGATATAACTATTGGGGTGGATTACTCACCAATGGCTTAGCACCATCCCATTTGGTACTATCCTCATGATAGTGAGTTCCTATAAGATCTGGTTATTTAAAAGTGTGTAACAACTTGCCCCTCTGTTTTTCGCTCCTGCTTTGTCTCTGTGATGTAGAAGATTCTGCTTCAACTTCTGCCATGACTGTAAACGTCCAGAGGCCTCCCCAGAAGTGCATGCCAGTGCTATGCCTTCTCTACAGCCTGTAGAATCATGAGCCACTTAAACCTCCTTTCTGAAAAATAAATTACCCAGTCTCAGTTATTTACAGTGATGCAAAAAGAGCTTAATACAGAAAATTGGCACCAAGGAGTGGAAAATTTTTATAAGAATACCTGAAAATGTGGCATCAGCTTTGTAATTTGGTAAAGAAGCAGAGGTTGGAAGAGTTTGTAGGACTCAGAAGAAGACAGAAAAATGAGGGAAAGTTGAGATTTTCTTACAGACTGGTTGAATGGCTGTGACCAAAATGCTGATAGTGATCTGGACAGAGAAGGCTGAGCTGAGAAGGTCTCAGATGAAAATTAGAAACTTATTAGGACCGAAGCAAAGGTCATGCATTTTGTCTTAGCAAAGTGGTTGGCTGAATTTCTGTCATGCCCTAGGGATATATAAAAGTTTGAATTTGAAATTGATGACTTAGAGTTTCTGTTGGAAAAATGTCTAAGCAGCAAAGCATTTGAGATGTGGCCTGGCTGCTTCTAACAACCTATGCTCACATGTTCTAGAAAAAAAAAAAAAAAAAGTTGTAACTTATACTTACAAGGGAAGCATAGTGTAAAAGCTTGAAAACTTTGCAGCCTAGTCATGTGGCTGAAAAATAAAAAGCTTTTATAAAAGAGGAACTCAAGCAGGCTGTGGAGCAACCACTTGTTAGAGATATTTGCATAACTTAAAAAAAGCAAGTGTTGATAGCCAAGACAATGGGAAAGAGGAATTGAAGGCATTTTAGAAATTTAAAAGGCGGCCCCCCCATCACAGGCCCTGAGGCCTAAAAGAAGAGAATAGTTTCTGGGATCAGGCCCAGGACCTGCTGTCTTGGGTAACCTTGGAACATAGCTCCCTGCATCCTGGCCACTGCTTCAGCTTCAGGTGTAGGTCAAATTGACCCAGGACAACTTCAGTCACTGCTTCAGAGGGTGCAAGCCATAAGCCTTGGTAGCTTCCATGTGGTGTTAGGCCTGGGAGAGTACAAAATGCAAGAGTTGAGACTTGGGAGCCTCCATCTTTATTTCAAAGGATGTATGAAAAAGCCATGGTGTGCAGGCAGAAGTGTGCTACAGGGGTGGAGCCCTCATGGAGAACCTCTACTAAAACAATGGAGAAAAGAAATGTGGGGTGACAGTCCCTATGCAGGCTCCCCACTGGGGCATGGCCTAGTAGATCTGTGAGGAGAGGATCACTGTCCTCCAGGGCCCAGAATGGTAGATCTAGCTACAGCTTGCACCTTGCACCTGGAAAAGCCAGAGGCACACAATACCAGCCAGAGGCACACAATGCCAGCCCATGAGAGCAGCTGTGGGGGCTGAACCCTGCAAAGTCACAAGATTGAACTTCCCAAGGCATTAATGTGCCCTGGAAATGGGACACAGAGTCAAAAATAATTATTTTGGAGCCTTACAATTCAATAACTGCCCTTCTGGGTTTCAGACTTGCATGGGTCCTGTGGCCCCTTTCTTTTGGCCAATTTCTTCCTTTTAGAATAGGAGTATTTACCCAATGCCTCTGCCCCATTTTTATCTTGGAGGTACCTAACTTGTTTTTTATTTTACAGGCTTATTAGGAGGAAAACTAGCTTTGTCTTAGACGAGACTTTTGACTTTTGACTTTTGAGTTAAAGCTGAAATGAGTTAAGACTTTGGGGATTATTGGGAAGTCATGATTGTATTTTGAAATATGAGAAGGATATGAGATTTGGAATGACCAGGGGCAAAGTGATATGGTTTGGGTGTGTGTTCCCACCAAAATCTTATATTGAAATGTAATCCTCAATGTTGGAAGTGGGCCTAGTGGGGAGGTGATTGAATCATGAGGGCAGGATTTCCATGAACAGTTTGGCATCATTTCCTTTGCTGCCATTCTCACAATAGTAAGTTTTCATGAGAGCTGGCTATTGACAAGTGTGTAGCACTTCCCCCCTGCCCTCGCACTTACCATGGGATGTGCAAGCACCAGATTTATTTTCCACCTTGATTGTCAGTTGTCAGAGGCTTCACCAGAAGCAGACGCCACTGCTATGCTTTCTGTACAGCCTATAGAACCATGAGCCAGTTAAACCAATTTCCTTTATAAATTAACTAGTCACCAATTATTTTTATAGCAATGTGAGGATGGCCTAATATATCCACCAAAAAACTATCAGAAGTAATAACCTGAGTAAATTTGCAGAATACAAAATCAACACATATAAATCAGTAGGATTTCTATATGCCAACAGTCAACAAATTGAAAAAGAATTCAAAAAATGTAATACTATTTGCAATAGCCACAAATAAAACAAAATGTGTGGAAATTTACCAAAGAAATAAAAGTTCTCAACAATTAAAACTGTAAAACACTGATAAAAGAAATGAAAGAGGACCCAAAAATTGGAAAGATGTTTTTATGTTCACAGATTGGAAGAATCCGTATTTTTAAAAAATGTCCATACAATCCAAAGCAATCTATACATTTCATGCCATCTCTATCAGAATAACAGGCCAGGGGCAGTGGTTCATGCCTGTAATACCAACACTTTGGGAGGCCGAGGTCGGTGGATCACGAGGTCAAGAGTTCAAGACCAGCCTGGCCAACTTGGTGAAACCCCATCTCTACTAAAAATACGAAAAAATTAGCCAGGCTTGGTAGCAGGTGCCTGTAATCCCAGCTACTCAGGAGGCTGAGGCAGAGAATTGCTTGAACCCAGGAGGTGGATGTTGCAGTGAGCCAAGATCGCATCACTGTACTCCAGTCTAGGTGACAGAGTGAGACTCCATCAAAAAAAAAAAAAATTTAGATGGAACGAAACACCCTAATAGTCAAAGCTCTGCTGAGTATATAAAACAAAACTGGAGGAATTCCATTACCTGGTTTTAAATTATACTACTAAGTTATACTAATTAAAACAGCATGACACTAGAATAAAAGCAGACATAATGACAAATGGAATAAAATAGAGACCTTAGAAACAAACTCATACAGCTAAACTAAACTTATTTTCAACAAAAGTGCCAAGAACATACAATAAAAAATAAGACAATTTTTGTAATAAATGGGCTGGGAAAACTGGCAAGCCATAGGCAGAAGAATAAAACTAGAACCCTATTTCTTGCCACATACAAAAATCAAATTAAAATGAATTAAATACTTAAACCTAACACCTCAAACTATCAAACTTTTATAAGAAAACATTGGGGAAACTCTTTAGAGCATTGGTTTGGGCAAAAATTTCTTAAATAATGCCCCATAAGCACAGACAACCAAAAAAAAACATAGACAAACGGGATTACAGCAAGTCAGAAAGTCTTTTTAAAGTGAAGGGAACAATAAAAATGAAGAGAAAATCCACAGAATGGGAGAAAATATTTGTAAATTATCCATCTGAAAAGCAATTAATAGCTACATGATATGGTTAGGCTTTGTGTCCCCACCCAAATCTCATATTCAATTGTAATCCCCAGGTGTTGAGGGAGAGACCTGGTAGAAGGTGATTGGATCATGGGGGTAGTTTCCCCCATGCTGTTCTTCTGATAGTGAGTGAGTTCTCATGAAATCAGATGGTTTTATAAGGGGCTCTTCTCCCTTTCCTTCATATACATGCTGTCTCACCTGCTGTCATGGAAGAGGTGCCTGCTTCCCCATCTGCCATGATTGTAAGTTTCCTGAGGCCTCCCCAGCCATGCAGAACTGTGAGTCAATTAAACCCATTTCCTTTATAAATTACCCAGTCTTGCCAGGTGCGGTGACTCATGCCTGTAATCTCACCACTTTGGGAAGCCGAGGCGAGTGGATCACAAGTTCAGGAGTTCAATACCAGCCTGACCAAGATGGCGAAACCCCATCTCTACTAAAAATACAACAATTAGCCAGGCATGGTGGCAGGTGCCTGTAATCCCAGCTACTCAGGAGGCTGAGGCAGAGAATTGCTTGAACCAGGAGCTGGAGGTTGCAGTGAGCCGAGATTGCCCCACTGCACTTCAGCCTGGGCAACAGATCAAGACTTCATCTCAGTAAATAGATAACCCAGTCTCGGGTAATTTTTATAGCAGTGCAGAAACAGACTAATACACTACAATATATTGAGTTCAAAAACTTCTGTAGAAAAAAATGTAATAATCCAATTAAAGAGTGGACAAATAATTGAAATAGACGTTTATGAAAAGAAGACATACAAATGTCAAACAGGCAAATGAAAAGGTGCTCCACATCACTGATCATCATAGAAATGCAAATCAAACCCCAAATGAGACATCATTTCACCCCAGTTAAGGTGGCTTTTATCCAGAAGTCAGTCAAAAACAAATGCTGGTGAGTATGTGGAGTGAAGGGAACCCTTGAACACTGTTGTTGGGAGCACAATTAAGGACAGCTTGGATGTTCCTGATTTAACTAAAAATAGAACCACAATATGGTCCAGCAATCCCACTGTTCAGTATATGCCTAAGAGAAATAAATTCAAAGACATATTGTAAATCAAAGACATATTGGCACTCTCATGCTTGCTACAGCAGGGTTTATAATAGCCAAGATTTGGAAGGAACCTAAATATCCGTCAACAGATGACTGTTGATAGGGAAAATGTGGTACATATACCCAATGGAGTACTATTCGGCTATAAGAAAGAATGAGAGTCTGCCATTTGCAATAACATAAATGCAACTGAAAGTCTTTATGTTAAGTGAAATAAGTCAGGCACAGAAAGACAAATGTCACATGTTCTCACTTATTCGTGGGTGCTAAAATTCAAAACAATTGGTGTCATAGAGATAGAGAGTATAAGGATGGTTACCGGAGGCTGGAAAGGGCAGTGAGGGAACAGGGGGATAGTGGGGATGCTAAATGGGTAAAATAAAATGGTCAGAAAGAATGAATAAGACAGTATTTGATAGCACAACAGAGTGATTATAGTCAAAAATAATTTAACTTACATTTTAAAAACCTAAAAGAGTCTAATTGGATTGTTTATAACACAAGCTATAAATGCTTGAGGGGATGGATACCCCATTTTTTATTATGTATTACTCACTGCATGCCTGTATCAAAGTATGTCATGTACCCCCATAAATACATACACCAACTATGTACTCACAAAAATAAATTAAAATTAAAACCAAAGGGAGGAGAGTATAATGAGGAATGTGTGACCCACGACTTGAACCAGATTTTCAGGTTAACTTTGGAATGTCCTTATCCAAGAAGAAGGATCAATTTAGGCAGCAGGAGCTTAGAAAATAATTTTTAGTTTATTCATGGAAAAAAGGATTTTTAATCCTGAGCCATAACTCTCAGTCAATCAATCCCTGCAGGGAACCCTGTTCTTTACTCTGGAGATAAACACTATTTTTCTTTTCCACTGAATAACACCACATTTCAAAATGGGGGGAAACATCTTGAAACGAAGAGGTACAGCCTCATTAAATTTGATTTGGTTTCAATTGTAATTAATTTAATCACATGTGTTCTAGAGTTTGTCCTCAGTCTTCTCCTACTTTAGGCCCACGATCTGTTGAATTTGCTCAGCTCCCTGCTCAACAGCAGGAAATCAGTTTGAATTATTTAAAAACCTCATTGTGGCTGGGAGCGGTGGCTCATGCCTGTAATCCCAGCAATTTGGAAAGCCAAGGTGGGCAGATTGCTTGTTGTCAGGGGTTTGAGACCAGCTTGTTGTCAGGGGTTTGAGACCAGCAAACAGAGTAAAACCCCATCTCTACTAAAGACACAAAAATTAGCTGGGTGTGGTGATTCATGCCTGTAATCGCAGCTACCTGGGAAGCTGAGGCAGGAGAATTGCTTGAACCCAGGAGGCTGAGGTTTCAATGAGCCAAGGTGGTGCACTGCACTCCAGCCTGGGCAACAGAGCAAGACTCTGTCTCAAAATAATAATAAATAAATACATAGGTATTCACAAGGCATCTAGAAGGTTAATACTTATGGTCTGAAAATAGCCACATTTTTTAGCTGGCCACAAATTACAATTGCAGAATATTTGTGGCCATACAAGACATCTTCCACCAAGTCTGAAAAGTGTATAAATGTCCTAGGAATGCAGCATATTTTTGGTAAGGATTAATATTAATGAGCTAGCTTAGGTCAACGGGTTAAATGTCATTGTTAAAACAAATAGCCCCTGACTTTAGTGAGTACATCTGCACCTTCCAAGTTTAATTATAACTCTTTCTCTTTATAGTTACTTCCAAGTAGAGACACTAACAAAAGACAGTACATTCCTGCTCTTGTTTTCTGAGGATGTCCAACTCTGTCATGAAGTCATTTCTAATAAACTTGCTTCTTTCATTGTGCAGACTCATCTCAAATTTTTTCCTGCACAAGATCTAAGAATCCTACTTTGTGGTCTGTATCAGGACCCTCTTTTCCAGCAACATCTTTCGGCAACAGCATGAAGGGACACCAAGACAAGACCCCCACTCCAAGAAAAACAATCCACACAGAATCAATCAGCTGACACCTGCATGCTCTGTGCCTGACATGACCCAAACGGCCAGCAATTTTCCCCTTCTCCAGTTAAACCCGCCCAACATCCAGGTGAGAACTGGCAACTCTAATGTACTCAGATGCCTTTCTGCAGGAGATTCAAATATTTACTAATGCTCACTGATACCTTCACTGGTCAGACCGAGGCATTCCCCACCCCATCTGAAAATGTTTACCAGAAGAAATAACTCCTCAGTTTGGGTCATCTAAAAACCTGCAAAGTGACAAGGGCCCATCTTTCACAGCAGGCGTATCCCAACACCTATCCTCAGCTTGAAGAATCCAATACGACCTTCACTCTGCATGGAGACCACGGTCCTCTGAAAGGGGAAAGGGCTAGTCCTACTCTAAAGAAGACTCTAGCTAAATCAGAGGCCTGACTGTCTCTAACACCCATAGCTTACTGCAGGTTTGAACTGCTCCAAAGTCAAACTTATAATGAAGTCCTGTCGAGTTAACATACAGAAGGCCTTTCCTAACCACAGGTCTCCTAATAGAGGAAAGCACTCATCAATTACAAAAATATGTCCTCAATCTAGGGCAGGTGCAAGGCACTCTGTGAGTATGGAAACTAGAGTCCTCCCCTCCCACATGGGAGGAAAATTCAGTTTCGGGTCAGCTAGGGATTTAGTCTTAGTAAAGACGTGGGAGGAAGTTCTCCAGCTGACCAGCTTTCCCCAACGTGGAAAGGACCACAGCAGGGACACCTGAGCTCCCCAACAGACGTTCAACGCCAAGGGATGCACAGGAGGGTACACCTGTGTGCAAGTAAAGCTGTTGCTTATTCTGGGAGCCCAATGCGAGGCTGGGAGAGGTGGGCGCGGGGCTATTTCAGCGTTGGCGGAGGGCGGGCTGGGTCACTGCGCGTCTGCTCCGCCTCCTCGCGTTTCTCCTGCCGCCTTGATCCCGCCTTAGCCTTGAGGGAGATCGTGCTCACGCAGGCCGGGCAGTGCGGGAATCAGATCGGCGCCAAGGTTGGCAGCCAGGGCTCTGAGGGCCCAGCTCAGGCCTGCGGGTGGCCAGGGAAGATGTTGGCAGTGGTGGGGACGGGGGCGGGTCCCTGCCGGGGACGCGGTGGGACTGGGCGGCTGGCGAGGCGGCCGGGGTGGACCCCAGGGACACGGCGGCCTAAGGATGGGGGTGCGGAGGGTGGGGTGGGAGAGGAGCTGGGGCGCCCCCGTGGCTCAGCCCTGGCCTGTCCGGCCCCTCCCGTCTCGCAGTTCTGGGAGGTGATCTCTGATGAACACGCCATCGACTCCACCGGCACCTACCACGGGGACAGCCGCCTGCAGCTGGAGCGCAACGACGTGTACTACAACGAGGCCTGCGGTGAGACCCCCGACCTTCCCCACCGCCCTCCTGGGAACGCGGCCCTCCCCTCGCTCATGCCCTCCCGCCCCTCTCAGGTGGCAGGTACGTGCCCCGCGCTGTGCTGGTGGATCTGGAGCCGGGCACCCTGGACTCTGTGCGCTCGAGGCCCTTCGGGCAGATCTTCAGGCCGGACAGCTTCATCTTTGGTGAGCTGTGGGGGAGGACTGGGGGGAGGTTCCTTAGTCGCTCAAAATCTAGGAGTGCCCCAAGGTCGTCGCCGTGGGAACTGTAGAGCCAGGGTCCCTGAACACCCTCCTATCCTCCCGGTCGCTCCATCTGCCTCCTGAACGGGCTTTGGGAGGAAGGCCCAGGTGTCACCTCAAGGTGAAGAGCTACTGATGTCAACTCCCTGCAGGGAGCTGAGCTGGGGCCCTGGCTTCTGCCTTCCCTGAAAATGGGCAGGAGCCACCTGCAGCTAGGTCTGTTAGCCTGTCTCAGGTTTGACTCCTGACATAATTTCTAACAGGGGAGGCTGCTGTCCTGTAACTCTGGGGGAGGGGTTTCATTTGCTCACTTGTAGGGAGAACGGTGCGCTCACCTCACATGACACTTGGCCTTTTTAGCATTATGGTGACCACTGATGACCGTATACCTGACCATCGAGTGACTGGCTCTACTGTCTTACAGGTCAGAGTGGGGCCGGAAACAACTGGGCCAGGGGACACTACACAGAAGGCGCGGAGCTGGGGGACTCGGTGCTGGATGTTGTGAGGAAGGAGGCTGAGAGCTGTGACTGCATGCAGGGTTTCCAGCTGACCCACTCCCTGGGTGGGGGGATGGGGTCTGGGATGGGTACCCTTCTGCTCAGTAAGATCCAGGAGGAGTACCCAGACAGGATCATAAACACATTCAGCATCCTCCCCTTGCCCAGGGTGTCAGACATGGTGGTGGAGCCCTACAACGCCACCCTCTCCGTCCACCAGCTCATAGAAAATGCAGATGAGACCTTCTGTATAGACAACAAAGCGTTATACGACATCCGTTCCAAGACCCTAAAACTGCCCACACCCACCTACGGTGACCTGAACCACCTGGGTGTCTGCCACCATGAGTGGGGTCACCACGTGCCTGTGCTTCCCGGGCTAGCTGAATGCTGACCTACGGAAGCTGGCCATGAACATGGTCCCGTTTCCCCGGCTACATTTCTTCCTGCCTAGCTTTGCCCCTCTGACCAGCCAGGGCAGCCAGCAGTACCCGGCCCTGTCCGTGGCTGAGCTTACCCAGCAGATGTTTGATGCTAGAATATGATGGCCGTGTGCAACCCCTGTCATGGCCACTACCTAACAGCGGCTGCCATTTTCAAGGGTCCTATGCCCATGAGGGAGGTGGATGAACAAATGTTCCACCTCAAAAATAAAAATAGCAGGGACTTCGTTGACTGGCTTGCCGACAACGTCAAAACAGCCGTCTGTGACGTCCCACCCCGGGGGCTAGACATGTCAGCCACCTTCATTGGGAACAACACGGCCGTCCAGGAACTCTTCAAGCGTGTCTCAGAGCAGTTTACAGCAATGTTCCGGCGCAAGGCCTTCCTCCACTGGTACACGGGCGAAGGGATGGATGAGATGGAATTTACCCAGGCCGAGATCAACGTGAACGACCTAGTGTCTGAGTATCAACAGCGTCAGGATGCCACGGCCAAGGAGGAGTTTGAGGAGTATGCTGAGGAGGAGGAGGAGGCCTAGAACTTTCCTTTTCTAGGTAAAGGGGAGAAGCAGTGTGGATTCTTTACTGTGTTCTGACTGCCATGTGTCACTACGCACTGGTTGGTGTCTTCACCTCCTCCTCCTGCATTTTAAAGCATTTTTATAGTATACGATTTTGCCTAATAAACTATTCTTATTGCATCTGGCTTCACCTCCAACTTCTTTCTATGGGCCCTCCGGCTACTGCTGCCAGGTGCGCATGGTTGTCCTGCAAGGCTGAAGCTGTCTAGGTTTATCACACGCCCAGGAACAAGCATTCCAGTGGCTCCCGGAGGGGTGGGCATGGGCTGTGGACATGGCAGGCAGGCTTCACATGAACCTGGGGATGCCCTGGGCCTTGGACGGCTACGTGGTGGAAAACCTGTTCTGAAGGCAAGCCTTGGCTTATCCCATGTTCCAGACTTCTAGGGGACCAGCTGGTCCTCTGTTTCTGCAACTGTAAAAGTGGTCAGTGACCCTGGTGGACAATGTCCCCAAAGTCCCAACTCAGGATAGAAATGTGGTCAGGCTCTGAACCAGCAATGAAGGGTGGGCAAGCAGGACCCCAGCCGCTCCATCACCATGACGGCCTGGGTGTGTTTGTGTGGCCTCATTCTCTTGGGGTGGGTGTGGGATATCTGGCCAGGGACTAGTGGGCAGGAATCAAGCCCAGTGTATACTCACATGCACTGACCCTTATGTAGAAGGGGATTAGGTCCTGGGGGCCATAGATGGTGGTTGCTGGGCCTGTGTGCTCGGGGCAGTCTCTCCAGAGGCACAGATGGGGTTTCTGAACAGGACCTGGGGAGACAGGCAGGTGCTCACAATGCTGCTTCCCCCAACTGGCAACCAGTGAGAAAAACGCCCGAGTGGAGGTCTGGCCTGCCCCAGTCTGGAGGCCTGATGCTCTCTGGAAAGGTGGCTAATGCGTACTGTCTGTGTCTCCCTGTCCCCCTCTCCAAAACTTCAGGGCAAAAATAACCCAAGATTGTCAGGATGAGACTTGTGGGCATAGGTCCTTTAGCCTGGCAAAGTCTCCTCCCCAGGCTTCTCGGGGAGCCTGGACTTCAAAGCCTGCTTTGGGGAAGTTGTCAAATAAGAAGTGTGTGTGTGTGTGAGCTGGGTGCCGGGCAGCATGCACGGACAGTGGTTTTCTACCTGGCTCTTGTAGAACTTGTCCATGGCCTGTGTGATGGTCTCTTGGTAATTCCCACCCCACCCCCATCACACAGATAAGATGAAGCCAGCATGGCCTGGGGGTGGGCCGATGTACAGGTTCTACCCCAGGTCCTCTGGACATACCCACCTGCCTCCAACGTGTCGGGGAAACAGGTGAGGCCCCTTTTTGTTCTCTGAATGTTGGCAATGGTCTATTGCAGCCAAATGGGAACAGGCAGGCAGGAGAGTGCCTCATCTCTAAAGAAGTGGCTCCTGGAAGCAGCTGGGAGGGGGAGAGGTCCCTCATACTCCCCCAACCTGCTCTCGGAGCAGGAAAAGGGGCCTCTGTGACAGCCCTGCTCAGTGACTTTCACTGTCTGAGGGGTATCCTTGCCCAACCCAGGTGCACACCCATCTGAGATGGCCTTGCATCGACCTGGTTGGGAAGGTTCAGTTGCAGCAACCACTGGAACCTGCCCACACCTAGTGTCTCCACTCATGCGTGGGGCTAGATGCTCCTTCCTCCTGTAGTGGTACAGCCAGAGTGGCAGAGGGGGCAAGTCACTGCTGCAGTTCCCACGTGGGTCTGAGTGGGAGTCAGCCTGGGTGCCCATGTATTTCCCAATTACCTGGTTCCATCTGGGGGCTTCACGGACAGGAGTGGTGCTTTTCCAGGCCTCTTTTCCATATGCCAGCTACAAGCCCAGGTTTCCCAAGTTTCTGGAGCCCCTCTTCCAGCCCGGCAAGCATGGCGGGTTGTAGCGGAAGGACATCAAGCCTACAGGCAGCAGAACCTGTCTGGGTATGTTCTCTACCCCTGGAGGCCGCTGGTTGTTTACCTCTTTGGGTGAGAGTCGGCTTAGGATCTCAACATTCTTGTAGGACTCCAGAACTGTACAGACAGGGGCCCAGGAGGGAGCAGGGGCTGGGACTGGCAGCTAACCAGTGTAGTGGGGTTGTAGGGCTCAGTTTGGTCTTGCAGGAAATTCAGGGAGGCTTGGATTTGCTGAGGCTCTAGACAAGCTTGGGCTTGGATATGGAAACAGCATAGAACACGGGCCCTTCAGCACACTGGGCTCTGAGTAGTTGCACCCTGCTGCACCCACAGGTGTTCCCCACCTGGAGCACCGCTGTGGATAGAAGCCGGGAGAGCTGTGGAGGAAAGAGGAGGAGGAGGGAGTCTCAGGGCGGCCCCAGCAGCCAGGCAGGGCCTCCGCAACTGAGAGGCAGATCCAGCTTGTTGGCCACTTAGCAGCTGCTTGGTCAGCTGCAGATCACCTGACCTCTGCTCACCAGTAAATGGGGGTTGCAGAAGCACTTTCCTTCTGGGACTTCTGAAGCTCGAAGGGGCAGCACACACCACGTGCTGAGAAAGCACGGAACTCAGGCAAGCTTCTCTAAGAGCACCACATCATATTAACATCCGACCTGTACAGGACACCACCAAATCTCCCCATCCCTCATTCCAACCGAAGAAAAGGGAGTCTCTGTCCTAGGGGAGCAAGTACAAGCATATCTATGCAGTGGGCACATGGCCCAGGTTGGGGCAGTGGGTCAGGGAAGCACCAGCAGTTGAGGACCATGTGGAGAACCACTACTGGCCAAGCATTCCCAACCTGACAGCAGAACAAGAGTACAGCAGAGCTGAGGTGAACTTGGCAGAGAACTTTTGAGACCATGAAGGCAGCCAACACTTCCAAGTCATCACAACCTGCTTCTCCCATAGATTTATTGTAGACGAACTCAACCATCTCCATGTCAACAAGAAATGGTCCTCACTCTGAGCCATCACCCTTAGATTTAGATCATGGGGCTGTTCTGTCTTTATTATGGAATTGAAAAGCTTTAATTTCTACAAAAATGTAAGGTTTTGGGCCACAGCCTTATTAAAACAAACAAATATGAGCATAGTGGTCCACATATGGAATATCTGGGGCCTAAACAACCTGCTACTTGAAAGTATAATCATCGTCTTTTTGTTCGTTTCTTTAGCCTGGTAGGACAATATCAGAAATTTCCTTGGTCATGGAGAATATAAAACATAGTTTGAACAAAAGCAACAATAAAGCTACAAACTATTTTTTGGTGTATTTGCTTAAGTATAAGATAGCTGATTGGGGCTTTATCATGTAACATTTGCTTAGTTTTCATTAAGTTTGCTAAGCTTGAATTGTGAATAAAGTTATGGCTGATTCATATTGTAATTAAACTGCACATTGACATAAACTGTACATTGAAAGTTGCACATTGTCATCCAAAATAATACTTAGGTAAAGCCAAAAATACGATCAACCAATGTCAAGGAACCTACCCTAAAATAAAAATATAGTTAACATGGAATTGCAAAACTAGAATGGGAGAAACATTTACCCATAAAATCTTGTTTGGAACATTGATATAACACTAGAAAATAATTTTTCTAAATAACCACAATGTTCAACTGTGACTATGCGTCTGTGAAGAGCAGGCATTCTGAATCATTGCTCTGTGTTGTGTGGTAGTACAATTTTACAGAATGCACTACAATAATTAATAAAATTCTCTAATGGGAAAATTTTGATGAATAAGTATTTACACTGTAAATATTTATATTATTAATATATTGGTGCTATTATTTCACAAAATAAAGCTGTAATACAGCCTTTAAAAGCAAATAATAGCCTTACATTTCTAAATAAAGAAAAATATAAATTTTGTGAAATACGGTTAAGAGTAATTGATAAAATAAAAATTGGGGCATAAATTATAGTTTGGGTAGAGGTTGAAAAAAGTGGATGAAAATTTTAATGAGCCCTTTTTGCCTGCACTAAACTTAATCTTATAGGTGAACATTATAATATATATAGGGTACCTACCAGCTATCTAATTTACTTTTTACACAATGTATAAATCCTAGCCTATTGTTCTTAATGTCTGAACCCAAAATAACACACAAACACACAAGAGAACAAAATAAGGAAGAAATGTATGGAGACAGTGACATTATCAAGACGGTGGGATGGGAGTCCCTATTTTTATATTCCCCTGCAGGAATAAAAACTAGTCAGCCATCCATCTACCAAAGTAACTTTATGAGAGAGCCAGGCACAGTGGCTCGTGACAGTATCTCCTCCATTCAGGAGCCTGAGGCAGGAGGACTGCTTCAGGCCAGGAGATCAAGAACAGCCTGGGCAATATAGTGAGCTTCGGGATACAGGGCATTATAAAACCTTGCTAAAACCCAAGATCAAGAAGAGTCCTTTTGAGAAGGCAGGGCCTTTGGTTAATAAGGTGTCAAATTATCCAAAGCAATCTGTAAGTTAACTCAAATCCCTATCAAAATCCCTGTCTCACTTTTCATAGTAATAGAAAATACAAGCCTACAAAGTAGGCTGAAAGGCCAAACCAATCATGAGGAATAAGAAAAAAGCTGGGGACATCATCCTTGTGACTCACACAAAACAGTTCAAAAGTCCCTGTTGGTAGATGACCTGGGGAAACCCTGCTAGGTACTCAGTGGAGCCACACTCACTCACACATCTGCTATTAGGCCCACCATATAGCAGAAGCCTGCCCTAGTGCCTGCTCCACAGAACAAAGCCCTGAAGACAATCCAGTCTGCCCAAAAACATGACAGGACTCACAACCACAAGTGCTCCTGGTAACAAGCCCACTAAAGGTAAAACCCACTCCAGATTCAGCAGCCACCTTGTGACCCAGCTACAAGCCTTTTTACTGCAAACCCAGTAAAGATCTCACCAGCCTTGAGATCCAACAGATGAAGATCTTTACCTGCTGAAACCAGTTTATAAAAATGGAAAGAGGTGTTTGCTCCTTCAAATGCACAAACACCAATGCAAGTCTATATTACACCCATTCTAACGGTCCTATTTTAACATAGAACTGGAAGTCCTGCATAGAATAATTAAGTCCTACATCAAATAATTAAGCAAGAAAATCTAAAGATCCAAATGGAAAAGAAGAAAAAAAGTCACTGTTTGTAGATGACATAATCTTATGCATAAAAACATAAATAGTACATTTAAATAGTGCATTTAAATTAATAAATGCACTCAGTAAAGAAGTAGAATATACAATTAACATACAAATATCAGTTTTGTTTCTATATACTAGCAACAAACCAGTGAAAAAGAAAAAAAAATCTCATTTACAACAGCAACAAAATAGTAGACTTCTTAGCAATAAATTTAACCAGTGTGGTGAAAGATCTTTACAATAAAAAATAAAAGATATTGATGAAAAAATTAAAGAAGATACAAATAAATGTAAATATATTACATGTTTATGGATTAGAAGAATATTGTCTAAGTGATATATTATCCAAAGCAATCTGTAGATTAATTCAACTTCCTATCAAAACTCCTGTGCCACTTTTTACAGTAATAGAAAATAAAGTCTGCAATGTATATAAAACTATAAGAAATATTGAACGGCCAAAGCAATCAAGAGGAATAAAATAAAATCTGGGGACATTATACTTTATTATTTAAAACTACATTTCAAAACTACAGTAAACATAAGAGAATGGTATGTTTATAGGAACCAACATGAAAACCAGTGGAACGGAATACAGAGCCCAGAAGTAAATCTATGCATCTAAAGTTAATCTTTGACAAGGGCACTATGAATACACAATACAGACAGTGTAGCCTTTTCAATACTTGGTGCTGGGAAAACTGGACACTCGCAAGCACAATAATAAAATTAGATCACATTTCTTATGTCAGACACAAAAATTGACTTAAAATAAAGACTTAAATTTAATACATAAATCCTTAAGAGAAAATCTTTGAAAAAGCATATGAAAAGCTTCCGTCATACTGACCTTGGCAATGATTTTTAAAAATATGATATCACAAGTATAGCAATAAAACCAAACAAAGTTGTAGTGTATCAAACTGTTGTGCACAGCAAAAAATAAGAAAACCTTTAAGAT